>NC_135567.1:3010608-3070608 GCF_964340395.1 Glandiceps talaboti | reverse complement strand
AATCTGATTAAGTATGTTTTATGCACATTTCGCGTGAAAATTAGACTTTTCGGTCAGGACAGTATACTTGAAAAGTTACCCCACGTGTGTTATAGAATGAATACACATTAGCAAATATCGAACATATTCTTGTAATATAATACATCAACTTGAATTAACTTTGAAAATTACTGTACATCTTCCACTTGTAGTCAACAATGGTGCTAGTGGTGTCAAAGTACGTTTTTTGACCTTGATTGGGGCTTCTGTCATTGCCATGATAACAGGTGTCATCAAGATGAAAATATGGTAAGTTGACAGTTAAAGTTATTGTATAAATGTAACCTTGGTAGGTGAATAACTTCACAAAACTTTAGCTCAAATTTCAGATCAAGAATATGTCTGACGACTGTCTGTCTGTCTGTCTGTCTGTCTGTCTGTCTGTCTGTCTGTCTGTCTGTCTGTCTGTCTGTCTGTCTCTGTCTGTCTGTCTGTCTGTCTGTCTGTCTGTCTGTCTGTCTGTCTGTGTCTGTCTGTCTGTCTGTCTGTCTGTCTGTCTGTCTGGCTGGCTGGCTGGCTGTCTGTCTATCTGGCTGGCTTGTGCAGGTGCGTGCGTGCGTGCGTGCGTGCATGAATGCATGGATGCATGCATGTATGTATGTATGTATGTATGTATGTATGTATGTATGTATGTATGCGTGTGTGCATGCATGCATGCGAGTATGTATGTCTGTCTGTCTGTCTGTCTGTCTGTCTGTCTGTCTGTCTGTCTGTCTGTCTGTATGTATGTATGTATGTATGGAGGGAGGGAGGGAAGGAGAGATGGATTGATGGATGGACACATTGAGGGAGAGATGTTTGGATGAATGGATGGATGGATTGTTGGATTGTTGGGTGTCGTCACTGTAAGGACCATATTCATTATAGATCGTCTATTTATGTGATTGGCTAATCACAATATAAGTCTGACAGTAAATGCTATATATCTTGTAAACTACCTCCTAACCTTACATTTCTGATTCACTTTCAGGGAGTAAAGTGACCAGTCATTATACAATATTAACCAGGATATGTCACTATGTGCACTAGTAACCAGGATATGTCACAATGTACTCTAGTAACCAGGATATGTCAAATGTACTCTAGTAACAACCAGGATATGTCACAATGTACTCTAGTAACCAGGATATGTCACAATGTACTCTAGTAACCAGGATATGTCAAATGTACTCTAGTAACCAGGATATGTCACAATGTACTCTAGTAACCAGGATATGTCAAATGTACTCTAGTAACAACCAGGATATGTCACAATGTACTCTAGTAACCAGGATATGTCACAATGTACGCTGGAAACAAAGATATATCTATACCGATATACTAGTACAATTTTCTCAACTCAATGCAAACTATTCACCAGCTAAGAGATTCGTGTCTAAATACAGTCAATCACTTATATCCGTGGATTATCACTGTTAGTAAATATAGCAAAGACAAGGGTTTCGTGTCTAAATAAAGTTAATCATTTCTATCCGTGGATTACTACTGCTAGTACATATAGCAAAGACAAGGCACTTAAAGGAAAAGTCCAGTCCTATTTATATATGCCTTTTATTATTACACTTGTAATGATTATGCTATCATCTTACACAATTATTATCGTGGTGATAAAATAGCACCTAGGTAATGTATTAAACTTTAAAAAAATTGTCAACAGGTTCACGTTCACTTCATACACGAGTGGTGTTAACTTTAGATCTCACTCTCTGCAGAGTGAAGGAAATCTCTTTGAAGGCAATTATGTTATTTTTACCTCAAATCTGCCAAGACAAATAGATTATGATATTAACAATGATGTAATGTTCTGCAGGATTACCAAGGTACTAGTTTGTCGCTTAAAATCATACATTGATAGCAATAATCAATACAAGTGTACTGAAGCAAGAAATAGTAGTAATTGGATGTTTTCCTTAATTCAAAACACATCCTTTATTTATGTTGACTTTGGCAGATCTTTATTAATTCAAAGTCCTTTCAGTAATTCAAACTTGTCAACATAATTACTTATCCAGCTTTAAATATCACTATATACTCGTCAATATTTAAAGAAAATTACTGTTTTTTTGCATATTATCGCATATTATTATTTTGTTTGTATATATACAGTTCGATGTGTATTTCTTTTAAAAACTTCAATATTTTAAAATTGATTTCGCACTTCTGATACATTGATAAGAAATATATTTTGGATAAAATTAGGTACGTCTTAGTCCTGACTGTCAAGCTCTATATTTGTAAAACATTGCAACTACAATAACATGTTCCATACAGCTATCTAAGTCACTGGTTACCACAATAACATGTTCCATACAGCTATCTAAGTCACTGATTACCATAATAACATGTTCCATACATGTATTTAAGTCACTGATTACCATAATTAAATTACAAAAATATAATTCTAGTGTTTCAAAAGTTTTTGATGAAATTCTTTAACCATTTCGATACGTTATACAGTTATCTATACTCTTCAAACAGTAGATTCCATGTTTCTGTGACGTCATACATACGACACAAGGTTAGCATGACTGAATTCAACCTGTACACATTGTCATTGCTAGGAACGATAAAATGAAGACATATAGAATAACAATTAACAGCCTTCGTTCACATGTTAAAGTTCTCTAATCCATTACATTGTTTTGAGAAAAAGAAATAAATTCAAAATTTGTATTCCACATTTCTAAAGGCCAGTGTTTTTTTTTTAATTATGTTGCAGTTCATACATTTTACAAGCCAAGGTTTGACAAACTAGTATCTGATTAAACATAGATAATAATATGCAAATGTTACTTTTGTGACCAGTAATATATCATATTTGTCTTTTGTCAGATTGACAACAGGTTCTGATTTGCCTGAAGTTTGCCCCTGAAGAGAGTGACTGTCCAAGATTGCTTTAGAGTCTTTTGGGATTGATTGTTCAGACAATTTTAATGTAGATAAAATGTTTCTTACATCAATAGCTAATACCGATATTTGTTTCATCTCCCGTAAGGGGAGGTTATGTTATGCGTTTGTTTGTCTGTGTTTCCGTTTATGTGTGTGTATGTATGTATGTATGTATGTATGTATGTATGTATGTATGTATGTATGTATGTATGTATGTATGTATGTATGTATGTATGTATGTATGTATGTATGTATGTATGTATGTATGTATGTATGTATGTATGTATGTATGTATGTATGTATGTATGTATGTATGTATGTATGCATGCATGCATGCATGCATGCATGCATGCATGCATGCATGCATGCATGCATGTATGTATGTATGTATGTAAGTATGTATGTATGTATGTATGTATGTATGTATGTATGTATGTATGTATGTATGTATGTATGTTTTTGTGGAGGCAGATTGACTCAACTACTGTGGTCGAAAACACCAGTTTAGGTCGCCCTGGCAACCATTGTCTTCTGTACAAGAGCTCAGCGCCAGCCGATGTTTACTATAAATAGCTGAAAATGTCATTGAAGTAAACATTTAGGGGACTCCCCTTCTAAGTCCCTGGTTTATGAATGATAATGAAGTTGTACACAAAATGGTTGTGTGAGGGCAGCAATCCCTTCAGGTCACTATGGTGACCTCACAACAGACGTGACTCAATACTTGATGGTATTAAAAGCTTAAAGGACTGTGTAAATTAGATACACTTCACTGGTATCTTCTGTTGGTGGTGGAATTACTGTAAACAGAATTCACCCACAGTCCACTGAAATGACTTAAAGAAATAGTGATATTCCCCGACATTATTTGATACTGTTTTTAACATAGCAACCATAAGTATTTGTACATAGAAAGTATAATGTTATGCGCTCTCCAAAAATGTATCCCATTTGAAAACCAAATAAACATTAAGAAAGTTACTGTTAATTAATCCATTGCATGTGTTTACCATTGAATTCAATGGAGAACATGAATCACGTCGGAAGAATACTTATTGAGAAGATAGAGTGATGGGAAAATCCAAAATTAATTACTTTTTCATCTTTTTCGCTTCCCATGTTAAGCCTATGGGGAAATTAGCTTCAAGTAATCAACTTTTGTATTAACGTATTTTGTGTAGTTTTCTTGACTTAAAAGTAATAAATAAGTGTATGCGACGAAATAAATTACAAACAACTGAGAGATTTTTGCTATCATTTTAAGTGAGATTTTCAAATATTTGCTTTTTTAAAAATAATAATTATAATAATGGTTTATTTCACCTCAAAATATGGTGACCCTTAGGCCAAATTACAAGAGGTACAATTCTAAAAATAACATCAAATACAAAGTCGCACTTGAGCAAAGTTGTACACAACTTATCAACAACAAACAATAACAACAACACCAACAAGGACGATAAATCACATTCAATTGCGTAATAAATTAACACAATAAACAACTGGGCTGGAATCTTTGCGCTTGGTTCTTGATTGAAAACTTCTAATGCTACAATTTCTCGTTGGATATCTATGGTTAATTGTAGGTTGAACAAGGTGATTTAATTTATGGTCTGGCTGTAAAATACTTTCTCCAAATTTCTTACAAATATCTTGCCTTCTTCCTTCCAGTGATTTTAGTTGAAGCATATTTTGTGCTTCTCTATATGAAGCAAATGGGTAAATAATTTTGAAAGCCCTCTTTTGATTTTTTTCTAACTGTTGTTTTTGTTTTTCCGTTAACCCTCCTTGCCATACCACACATTTTGACAGCCAAGAAGTCCTTAGAGCGCGAATATCGTTTATTTTTATGGGTTCTCGTCATTACATTTTGACGACATTTTCAGAGGTTATGTAAACCTAGGATGCATATTTTCTTTATAAAGGAACACATCCTATGATAGACTGTAATATTCGCCCTCAACGGCCTCCACTCACACGATTGTACTACTTTGCACTAGTATGTCGGAAACTTCTAAAGATTTTGGTCCCACTCTGAACGAGTGATTATAAGGTAATACAGAGGTCGTTATGTAGATTAGAAATCAAATATGTAGAATAGCTTCTATGTCAGGCGGTAACAGCGAGTGTTGCCATGGTAATATATGTCAATCACTCGGTCGGTCGGCGACACTCGCTCTAGGATTAACCACCGATAATATCACCACGTAAATAAACATATACACATGTGTAGCCAAAACTGTAACTCTCGTAAAATAACGTTCTTGTACTTCAAGTTTTCAAATTATTACTGCCAAGTTAAAATGTTAATGAAGTCCACAATTCGAGAAAAATAATACTAAAGTCGCAAAAATCTTGTAGTCTCGCAAGAAATAGTGGGCATGGAAACTGACACCAACTTAAAAAGACAACGTAATACTGTTCTTCCAATCTGTAATGGCTGTACATCTGATAGGAAGAAATAAACAACACAAAGACCATATGGAAAGCAATGGAAACCTGAACTAAACACTCACACATGAAAAAAAGAAAAGAAAAATAAAATAAAATAAAATAAAAAATCTACTAGTAACAGTACATCATTCATTTACAGACATTTAAACTACACTGCTAGGACTAATGAAGTGACTACAAACGTATAAAGAGACTTATTATTTTGCATACATTTATTTTCATTTAATGTATAAAGTACGCAATATTTTGACATCTTGCTTTGGATCGTGACAGGAGAAAACTGGGTCCTCGTCTTTCAAGTGTATTTGACATGCTGCCTTGAGAAATCAAAACATAGTCAAGCCAAATTCACGTAGAAAGTCTTTCAGCTCTGGTACCTTAAGCTATAATTAAAAGTTGTCCACGATAAACATGTAACGGAATATCCTGTCCCTTATACACAGGCTTACACACAGTGTGCTTTCAAGGGTTTAAATGACACATCACAGCCGAAGCTTAACCTTTGTCACGTGGTTAGCAACCGTTGCTGGCTGGTCTCGTGAGATTTCGCCACTGCCGGAATATCCCATGTCAATATTGTGTAAATTCTCAGTAACATGAAAATGACCAGAATTACGCCAACTGTTAAGTTTTTGTGGAGGCAGATTACTCAACTACTGTGGTCGAAAACACCAGTTTAGGTCGTCCTGGCAACCATTGTCTTCTGTACATGAACTCAGCGCCAGCCGATGAAAATGACCAGAATTACGCCAACTGTTAAGTTTTTGTGGAGGCAGATTACTCAACTACTGTGGTCGAAAACACCAGTTTAGGTCGCCCTGGCAACCATTGTCTTCTGTACATGAACTCAGCGACAGCCGATGTTTACTACAAATAGCTGAAAATGTCATTGAGGTAAACATATAGGGGATTCCCCTTCTAAGTCACTGGTTTATGAATAATAATGAGGTTGTACACAAAATGGCTGTATGAGGGCAGTAATCCCTTCAGATCACTATGGTGACCTCACAGCAGACGTAGCTCAATCAAGTATTAAAAGCTGAAAGGACTGTGTAAATTAGATACATTTCACTGGTATCTAAAATTTGATAAAGTGTGGGTAAGTCGGGGGGACGGAACCCTTAATGTGATTTGTGGGGATGGCTTGCTGTAATGAACTCCAGGACACATAGAAATATGATAAAACATCAACTTTAATTAACTATATAAAAAAATACTATATAAACATTCAAACAATATATTGGCCGGCAAAAGAATTACTTATCTGACTGTGCTGTTATTGAGCAAATAAACTTAGTGTCCGAACGCGGGTGTACACACAAAGAAGCGACGGCAGTCACACAACAATTAGTAGAGCTGGCTCCGACTGAAGATTCCACACTCCGTAGAACTGTCTCCAGATGCCCAATACTGCTACCACTGTCTCTTACTTGCACACTTGAACCAGCTGGGCTCTGCACCCACTGTTCAGTTTGGTCTGCTTCCAGCTTCCTTGCCTCGCTGTTCTCCGCTCCCCTTTCCTCTCTTCCTTGCCTGCTCGCCTGCCTAACTTCACTTTTTCACAGGCTTATATAACGAAACATGTGCTTACACGGTATGTCATTCTTAGCCAAAAAACTCAGTCTCCATTGGCTAATGTGTACTATGACGTACCCAGTCATTGAAGCCATTGGCTAAACGTTAATTAAAGCCATGCCTGACCTGGCAATACACATCTGTCTTGTGCTGTCCTTGCAGTTGACAATTGTTAATGATCCCGGACACAAAATATGACAGTTGTATATATTCTCCGGGTGTCATGGCTATCAAATCCCTTGGATAGTGCGTGGGATAGTCACTGACCTGTCAATTTCAACTAGGTGATGACAAGTTCACCCAAAGTTAGTGAAGGGCAATAATGCACTAGTTTCACACAACCATAAGCACTTGCACATAGAAATTATGATCTTATGCGCTCTCCAAAAATGTATACCATTTGAAAACCAAACAAACATTAAGAAATTTACTGTTAATTAATCCATTGTATGTGTTTACCATTGAATTCAATGGAGAACATGAATCACATCGGAAGAATACTTAAGATAGAGAGGGTGATGGGAAAATCCAAAATTAATTATTTTTTTCCAACTTTTTCGCTTCCCATGTTAAGCCTATGGGGAAATTGTTTTCAAGTAAATAACTTTTCTCATTTTTTAAAGTGTTTCTTTAAGATTTTTGCTACTATTTTAGGGAGCGAACAGTTTTTACGGCTGGGGGCGGGGCAAATCAGAGGGCGGGTCACCTTAATTTGGGACAAAGTGAATAAAGGGGGGGGGGGGTCACCTTGTTTTCGACTAAACAAAATCCTGAGCCACACTCCTGTACTTAAATGTCCATACATTTAATATCATAACTAGGCCAAAGCCCCTAAGCTCGCACATCTGGGTAGATACATTTGTGAGCGGCTGCTTCACCACGATACCATAGATAGAACGCGCATGCATAGTCATTGTACTGCAATGCATCATTGGGTAAAACCACCAAAAAAATGCATAGTATATAGGTCACGCATGCGTACCAGTCATTGAGCCGCTATGCTGCCGCTTGCAGGCGCTGTGCAAGCTATTAAACAAAAAATAAATGTGCATAAAATAAACAATAAACAAATAGCTATAAATATACATTCAAATATAAACAAATAGCTATAAATATACATTCAAATATAACAAAAACTCTGTCTCTTGATACATCCAATACATATGGTATGGCATCACAACACTGCACCATGGCCACCTTTAAGCAACAGTTATTTGTTAGAAATGACTTCTCGCTATTGCATGCCATGAGTTGCATTGTGTCACCTTGTCATAGAAAAACTTGCATGTGTAGCTGTACATGTAACAGATAAGAAATGAAATACCTCAACATTTACTGGCTCTAAAATCTGTTCCTCCATTGACCTGAACATGTGGAATTGTGGACAAACATAACCAATTTAGGAAACTTTGAAATCGTATGTGGCAAACACTGTGACTGAAAGTGCCTGACCCAGCCTGTGTCTAGATATTGCATATTCAATGTCCATGTATATAGTTAGTCTAGCTCCTATATATTTTTTGTACATCTAATGTATGATAACTACAATCATCTCAATTAGAAGTTCCAAATTGATTTATGGTTGAGATCAATAGTTCAATGTAGGGTAAAAACTAATTTTTTTAGCGTGGGGTGGGGTGAGAGGAGGTCTTTTACACGAAATCTGTTTTGTACCCCAAAACAAAAAAAATGCTTACGACATTTGCACCGGAACACTGTTCTATTCAAAGTATTAGCGTTAATCGACCGAGTCTCATTGTAAGTAAAATGACAACGATTTGCAGGCATCAGTTCGTGTTTACATTACAGTGAGGTGTACCGTTTAGAGTTCACACAACTCGTTAGACATTAAAAACCAAATCATGGTAAACATCTCAACTCAAGTCAGTCCAAAGACGACTCGCATATCAAATCGGTTATTTTGGATATAGCAGCATTTGAAAAATAGCGATTGCAAACAGTAACATATTACTTATGTGACTTACCAGACAAACCTCTGAAGTGACATTCCAAACGGTACATCACCTACAACCTTACGTGTAACCTGATTTGTGCAACAAACCCTGTCACTTAGTGGACAATGCTTATACTTCGAGTTGCTATAGTCTGTCAGTGCATGGCATAAATATCAATTGCTATATGACCTTCACTTTACCTTGTTGATGTAACAGTGGGTGGAAAATAACAGCAACTTTATGCATTACAATGCTGCCTATGACTTACTAGACAAGGTTGTGGTATGTGTGACAACTGCTTTCAGAGAATCTGCAGACGATTACAATACAGTGAGTATATTGTATTAACAAACTTATGTTTTCATTTAGAGCACAGACAATTAATAGACTTAGTTGTATGTGTTTAGAGCTAAATCTCAATGAGCAGATATTTAAAAAGTTCTTATTTCATCAAGTTTGATAAGTTTGTGTTTGATATCAAAGACAAAATTGTAATGTCTTCATATATTAACAAATATGGAAAATGTATGATTTCTTTTTAACGTCACAAATTGTCAATTCACAGCATTTTCTTAAGGTAAATACTCCTTGCCTATCAATCGAAATCCCCCCCCCCCCCGTCACAAAATGACATTACTTTATTTTTTCCCTAATAAGTTATCAATGGAAGTAACGATATTGGAATTCTATTTAAGGTCTTTTTTTTCGTTAACTTCATGAACGTTTTTTTCTCATGGATTGTTGACAAAAAAATTCAAAAACATAGAAAGTACCTTGTAGACGTTTTTCGTCAACAGTCAGAGTTCTTAAAATCGCTTCAAACTTGCTATGTGAAAAGTTTGATCTTCGTTTTTCTACAATAATTGACGAAAATAACGGTATGTTATGTCATCTTGAAATCGACATATTCCTTACAACCATAGAGTAGTTGTGCAGGATAGTTAGTTTGGGTTCTAAAATTGGACTTACTCATGTGTTGATCATGTGGATTTCTACTTTGTTTACATACAGGGTATTATATTGACAGCTTTTAATTTATTGACTGGAGTGATAAAAGTATAATTGACGATGTAATAACAAAAGTGTATCAGGTTTATGAATTTTAAAGATGATATCATTCTTAACCATATGAATATACTGAAGTAATATATGCTGACGTAAGTGATAAATACTTTAAGATAGATATAATCAGTACTGTACTTTAGTCATGTTACAAGCTGTATATAATTGTATATTTATTTTAATATTATTCATGCGTAGTTTGACATGACCCATTGAACATTTGCCAATGAGGGTGCTACACATATTGATTGACAATGGGATATCAAAGTATGCCACTATGCAAGAATAGCATTATTAATCAGTCTGAAATTATGATACTGGAATGATATTGTCAAAATGTCCATAAATCAACTGAACACAAAAAGTAAATAAAATATAGAGTTTATTTTACGAAAATATTGAATATTTTATTTGAAAAAAACCAAATAATCAGATATTTTGCTAAATGATCAACTTGAGGCTAATCATTGCCTGAAGTCTTTCAGATGATTGTAGTAAAGTAGCTAGAACTAGAACATAAAACCTATTATTAAAGGTATTCTTCCTGTAAACGGCCATTTACTTGGAAACATATTTAGCATGTAAACCTTCCCCATTCTCGACTAACAGCCAATCAGGAAATTATTTTTATTTGTAGTACAGTTATACAAGACAGGACAATCAATCAATCAATCAATCAATCAATCAATCAATCAATCAATCAATTAATCAAACAATTATTCAATCAATCAATCAATCAATCAATCAAATAATCTATAAATTCATATCTATGGGCGAGCTTCAGCAAATTTTTTAATAAACAATTCAATTCTACACTGTCAAGTGGTACTACTAGTACTTTTCATCAGACATTGACATCAATTGCATGCTTCGTGTTACTTTATGATATGCCAAATTCATTACATGATTTGTGTTGTACAAAGTAGAAACAAATCAATTATTTACAGATAATGTAAACATGCTATGTATACGTAATATATTGAAAGTGATAACAAATATCTAAACATCATATATGAATCATTATAATTTGTTTTACAGTTGATGTATTTTGGTGTCATTGCTTTCGACACGGTCCGTTTACAGCAATAGAAATATACCATTGGCAGGTCACGCAAACCTTAATTCAGTTCGTTTTGTCTGTATTCCGTGAAATATTACATATGGATTAAAATTTATATATCTAAAATCAGATAACATAAGATCCACATAGTAAAGGGTTATGGCAATGAGGCAGATATTTACATAGGTATGACCAGTCGACAAGGATTTATTTTTGTTTTTTGTAAATCCTGTTATATTAACGCATGCATATTTGATAATATTAATTAAAGTAGATGATAAACGTAAAGAAATATTACGTAATGGCTGAAGATATGGCCATAAACAAATGACTAATACAATTAGAGACAATGACTGGAATGGTGAGATAAAGACAGGGTCAAGGGTCACACTATAATGAAATGACGGTGTCAAAGGTCACACTATAATGACATGTCGTTATACACGTATTAACAAACTAAACCTATCCACAGATAGAATGTTATTGAGTTATTTACTCTTGTCACGTTTTGTTTCATCTAACTTTATAATAACTTATTCCATTAAATTTGAGCAGTAAGCTACATTTAAGTACTCAAGTACACTCGATGGACAACGCTAAGGCACGCTGTGGTCAAATGTCACTTTATAATGAATGCTTACGACATTTGAACCGGTACACTTGTTCTATTCAAAGTATAAGCGTTAATCGACCGAGTCTCATTGTAAGTAAAACGACAACGATTTGTAGGCATCAATTCGTGTTTACATTATAGTGAGGTGTACCGTTTAGAGTTCACACAACTCGTTAGACATTAAAAACCAAATCATGGTGAACATCTCAACTCAAGTCAGTCTGAAGACGACTCACACATCAAATCGGTTATTTTGGATATAGCAGCATTTGAAAAATAGTGATTGCATACAGTAACATATTACTTATGTGACTTACCAGACAAACCTCTGAAGTGACATTCCAAACGGTACATCACCTACAACCTTACGTGTAACCTGGATTGTGTAACAAACCCTGTCACTTAGTGGACAATGCTTATACTTAGAATTGCTATAGTCCGTCAGTGCATGACATAAATATCAATTGCTATGTGACTTTCACTTTACCTTTTTGATGTAACAGTGGTTGGAAAATAACAGCAACTTTACGCATTACAATGCTGCCTATGACTTACTAGACAAGGTTGTGGTATGTGTGACAACTGCTTTCAGAGAATCTGCAGACGATTACAATACAGTGAGTATATTGTATTAACAAACTTATGTTTTCATTTAGAGCACAGACAATTAATAGAGTTAGTTATATTGAAAAAAGTTCTTATTTCATCAAGTTTGATAAGTTTGTGTGTTTGATATCAAAGACAAAATTGTAATGTCTTCATATATTAACAAATATAGAAAATGTATAATTTCTTTTTAACGTCACAAATTGTCAATATATTCACATCATTTTCTTAAGGTAAACACTCATTGTCTGTTCCGTCAATTGATATCCCTCCCCAGCAACAAAATTACATTATTTTCCCAAATAAGTTATGAATGACAGTAACAATATTTAAATTCTATTTTAAGTCCTTATATTTTCATTAATTTCATGTACCTTTTTAATGGATTATTTAAAGAACTTTTTTTTCTCATGGAATGATTACAAAATAACTTCAAGAACGTAGAAAGCACCTCAGGGTCATTTTTATTTCAAAGTTCAGTTTGTTAATATTTCTTCAAACCTTGTATTTTGAAAGTGTGGTTCTTCGTCCTTCTTCAATAATTGAAGAAATGTGATGATATGTTATCATGAAATCAAACATACTTTTCCACCCACAGTGTAACATTGTACAAAATTGTTAGTTTAGATTCTAAAATGAGATTTGTTCTTTTTTAGATCATGTGTATTTCTTCTTTTATTACATACAGGGTATTGTATTGACAGCTTTTAATTTATTGACTAGGGTGATAAAAATATAATTCACATTATAATAACAAAGGTTGCCAATGAGGGCGCAACACATATTGACAATTAGATATCAAAATGTGCCACACTGCGAGAATATCAGTCTGAAATTATGATGGTGGAAATATATTGTCAATGTGTCCATATATCGGCTGAACGCTAAAAGTAAATAAAATGTAGAATGTGTTTTATGAACATTTTGAATATTTTGTTTGAAAAAATATAACAATATACTGTACAGTGCTCAATTGGAAGCTAAACAATGAATGAAACCTCTAAATTTCTGGTAATAAATAGCTCTTAACATAAAACGTTATCAAAGTATCCTTCCGATAAACGTCCATTTCGGAAACTTAGCTAGCAACTAAATTTTTCTCAGTCTCGACAAATAACCAATCAAGAAATTGACTCTTATATGTGGTAGAGTGATACAAGACAAGACTATCTATCCCTAAATTCATGTTTATTGGCGAAGTTCAGCAAATGTTACACAGAATAACTCGACCATCCATGTGGCACTAATTTTCACTTCATTGATGTCAACTACTTCGTTTGAATTTAAAATACCACAGTTCAATATATGATTTACGTTTTTACAGAGTAAAAACAAAGACATTTATTTACAGATGATGTAAAAAATGATATGCACAAGGAATATTATGAAAATTGACGGTAAATAAAAAAACAAGGAATATTTCATTACCATCTGCATACTGATTAAATTGCAAATTGTGATGACGTATTGATTCTCCCAAAGGTATAATGTAAATTGTAAACAAGAGAAAGACAAGTTGTGATCCTTTTAGAACCGTACCTGAGAACTGACGGTCGGCTTGTGATTATTTTCTATTGTCCACAGAAAAAGGGTTATGTCGGTGAGGAATATATTTACATTGGCATGATCAGTCGAACAAAAAAGTTTAAACAAATTAGAAATCTACTCTAGATGTTAAACATGAAACAATATTGCATAATGGATCAAGGTATGGCCAAAATGCACCACTTACATAATTATAATAAAAGACGGGAACGTTGAGATAGAGAAAGTGTACTCAGATACACTGGATGGATAACGCAAAGTTACACTAGGGTCAAATGTCACTTTATAATGAATGCTTACGCGTACGACATATGTATTGGAACACTGTTCTATTCAAAGTATAAGCGTTACTCGACCGAGTCTCATTGTAAGAAAAATGACAACTATTAGCAGGCATCAGTTCGTGTTTACATTACCACAATGAGGTGTACCGTTTAGAGTTCACACATCTCATTAGACATTAAAAGTCGAATCATGGCAAACACCCCAACTTAAGTCAGTCCAAAGACGAAGAATCACACTTAAATTCGATTCTTTTGGATATAGCAGCGTTTGGAAAGTAACGATTTCAAACTATAATATGTAATGCCTATGACTTACCAAAAAACGTGGATGGATTGTATGTGTGGATTAATTCATGGACATCGAAGAAGGTGAAGCAAACAGTCTAGTAAGTTAAATTCTATCCAGTCATTGTTATGAAACAAGTAATAAATTGTTGTTGAATTCAGCTATTTCATCTTACAATACAAGTTCTTGTCAGTTATATTTATTAGCTAATTCATATGTGTGATATCGATGATAAACCTCTAATGTTCGACGTGCATTAGCCGTGTTAACATGTAAGCCCATGTTTCAGGTCTTACGGAAAATCGGTGTTAGGCACGACATGTGTTTGTTCATAGAGCCTCCTTGGTCGGGGGTACATAGTTTGTGGCTGTATTAACCAATACCCCCTGCGCTCGTTAATATTGTGCACAGTTTAGTTTTTTTACAGGAAGAGTGAAAGCTTACCTGACAAGTAAAATTTATCATAAAAATATTAAGTTTTTTCAGTTTGTAAGGCTTATAATCACAACAATATCCTCATCACTTTTGCTTCAATCATGAAACTATGCTGTTTTTACTATATGGATGTTTTACTTCTTACGTGTTAAAGATGAGTAAACGCCCTAATTTTATTTGACTGTTTTACTAACATATACCCTTCCTTTTTAATATTGTGCATGGTTTAGTTTGTAATGGAGGTAGTAGATGATTTCTTTACAAATAAAACTATCATCAACATATTAAGTTTTCTCTTTGTGAGACTCATAATTTAGAATCACAAAAATATTCCCAGCATTTATATTTCAATTATGCAAATCTGCTATGATCAGTGAAAATGTGATGCTTTTACTTAGTCTTGTTTTCATAAATTGTACATATTTCTATCTACAACAGTGATAAGTTCTGTGCTTGAAAAGGTTTTAACTTACAGCATTGTAATCATGTGCATATTGAGGGCGCTAAACACACTGTGTAGATACCAGAAGAAGCTTAAGCCGCATTATTTTAGGGCACTTGAAGACACATTGTCGATCCTCGCACAATAAATGGCAGACAGAGCAGAGAGCTAATCGGCAGTATAGAAATGTATTTAGCTAGCCAATTCATCAATGATGCCAAACATAAAAAATATCGCCTTGATCTCCCTATCCACCCACCCACCCTAGCCTTCTTGTATGATACCAAATACTCCGGTTCGAATAGGCCTTTATCAATGGTCGTATCCCAACCTTATAAATATAGGGTGGAGTGATAAGGCTTTAAATATTATCTTATCTATGCGAGGGTAGCATGGTTTAGTTGTGACGGGATATCAGTGATTAGGAATTTAAAGTACTGTAATAGTCAATGGCGAAATCACGTTGGAGCTTTTAATGGAGTAAAACTGTAGCAAACAAACAAAGAAACAGCCAGCCAGCCAGCCAGCCAGACAAACTAGGCTGTTGTAAATAACACAGTCACAATGCGTATCTCTATATAACCTAATACCAGTAGTTGTACAAATGTAGCAAATATGTTCGTTGACTACAGATGGGTTGTTCAAACCAATGGGAAGCTTAAACGCGAATCCTGTTATATTTATTGATTATTGGTATATATTGATATGATAATATCTAAATGTAGGGTTGCGAAAACGAAAAAGCATATATGTGTGATTTAAGAGAGTCGTATTGTTTGTCATCGACACAGTGTATCCAGTCTGAATTAACTAGTTTGAACGTTATGTGGGTGTATTCGATAAGATACAAGTTTAGTCTACAACAGATTAAATGTGTAGGTGTGAGGTACAACAACATATTACTTATGGACCGTTACAAATCATAGGTACCATATAAAAGAAATTAAAATTCAAGACAAGGGTGGTGTGAATATAGACATTTAACATCAAGACTTACTGTCATCCAGAGTTTTTTGCTAATACAACGTATTTCTTTTAAGTGGAAAAGTTATCGAATTCAAACAATCATGTCTCAAGGTCTCATTTTCTTTTCTGTGAGTCATTTTCTGTGAGTTGAAAATGCAGATCAAAGAGGGACAACACCAGCAATCTGGAAAGACGTGGCTTAACATGACTGACATTTAATTATAAGACATACATACATACATACATACATACATACATACATACATACATACAAACAAACAAACAAACAAACAAACAAACAAATAAACATACACACCTTAAGACATACGATATAGTTGTCATTTTGGTATCGATGACATCATATGTGTCACGATCTTAATATGCAAGATTACAGGTGAACATGACAAAAAATTACAGTCGGGTACTAATAATAGTCCGTAATTTCAAACATTGTTTTAATAATTCGTTACATCGCTATATATGATTATAATTGCATTGATGAGATAGTAACAATTGTTTGAATTAATATCAACAACACACCTTTAGTTTATGGGATTAGCTGTATTGTTTATTGGTTGGCTTTACTACAATTGGGACTCCTGCCAAGGAAATGCCTTATATGGTCTGGTATTTGGTACACCAGAATATCAAAAGTGCGTCTGTATGCTGACAAAAATGTGACAATAGACACAACATATATCAAATTGTTTACTACAGTCGGGTGATCATGCCAGAGTATTTCCTTATAAGGTGTGATAGTTGGTGTATCCGAATATCGACAATGTGTCTACATGTTGGATTTATTATAAAATCTGTGTCAAAAGGAACAAGATTTATATCTGTGTTTACTACAGTTCAGTAAAGATGCCAAGGTGGGGCCTTATATGGTCTGGTATTTGGTGTTTTTCGACATAACTGGGTATTAATAGACGATTCTCTGTGTACCTCTAATGGCTTTGTGGGGGAGATGCACAGATAGATTTTGAATAACACAACCATTTATCACAAATGACAACTTCATCTGTTCATGTTTCGGCATGATTTCCTGTTCTCGGTCAGTTTATCTAGACAGACCAGGGAGACACAACAAATTACGTTTATGTACTTCGTCTCATAGACCTTTATACATCCTATCAAGAGATGTGCACTAGACATTATGGTGACTTGACAAGCGAGAAGTTGGAACTTTAGGTTTGCAATATCAAACTTGTTCTTAGTAACACAATCAATATTGGTCTGGCAAATTTAAAGGCAGTCTGTGTTTTCATGTATTATATTCGTTTAAAATGATTTTCATGAATACCAAGTCACAATCTGTTTTAAATGTTGACTCGGTAATGATGTCAATTTAATTGTGATTTTTCTTTTTGAAATTGGCTACAAATAC
This sequence comes from Glandiceps talaboti, assembly GCF_964340395.1. Taxonomy (NCBI): domain Eukaryota; kingdom Metazoa; phylum Hemichordata; class Enteropneusta; family Spengelidae; genus Glandiceps; species Glandiceps talaboti. The sequence goes on along the minus strand of NC_135567.1, from coordinate 3,053,010 downwards.
AAGTACATATCACGTCCAAGTATATGAACGTAGCATTGGCCCAAACTCATAAGTATGTAAGTGTGTTCCATTGACTTTAAAATACCTGCATAGTGCCATTTTTCAGGACTAAACTATTTATTTGTGTGGCCATTTCTAACACTATATCTCAGTGTCCCCATCAAACTGTATTTGTGCATGTTTATTGACCACTGTTTTGAAATTCAATCAATGCCCTCTGTCAGTGTCGAATTGCATTGTTGTTGGAAATTTTAATGTTTTGTGTAGAATTTCATCCTACTGGGGAGCCTTCAATTGCCCATTTTAAGTAAGGTAGTATCGATGTAGTCATGCATTTCTGGTTAAAAAGAAAAATGAGTTGGGAAGAATTCAAGATTATTTTTTTGCATGACGTACAATCTAAATGACCTCTAAGTTGTCTATGTGGAAATAACAAGGTGTGTATACAACAATCTCAATTGTATTACTAATAGTACAATGGATACACCCAACAAGTAGTTTATCTATGAAATAAACAAAGCCACAGCAGGTAGATAAAAAATGAGAGAACAATATTGTTTATATAATTTTGGTTGTATTATTTCACTATAACGTTCCCTTTGGTCAAATTATAATTGTGACAAAGTAAGTCAACGTGAGAATGAAATTACTTTAACTGAGCATTTCGCCAAAATACACAAGGTAATCAATGTATATTTATTTCAAGTAAGTTTGCACATGAACAATTTTACAGCTAGTAATACAGTTGAAATTAGTTAAGTGATACAATTACATCATATGTTTACTATGTGCTGATAAAAGTTTTGTTTCAATTTCACACCACAGCTAATTATGTTAATGCTATATAATTTCATTACTTGTTTTCACTTCAATTACAATGTACAATCGTTAATGCGACTATGCAAGGGGTCACACAGCCCTTGACATATGCAAGGGGTCACACAGCCCTTGACATATGCAAGGGGTCACACAGCCCTTGGCATATGCAAGGGGTCACACAGCCCTTGGCATTTGCAAGGGGTCACACAGCCCTTGACATTCGTAACATGGACGTACAATTACAATAATTCTACGGTGCTATATTATAATGGCTTTTGTATTGTCCTTTCTTGAGTGAATGCGTCCAGGTGATTTGTTTGTCATTTGTTTCAAATGGTTATACTCTAAAAAAAAGGCAAATGGATCAGTTGATTCATTCATTCATTCATTCACATTCATTGTTTTGCATTGGGTGAATGGGTCAATTGAGGTGTACTCATTCAATAGAATTGCAGGCATTTGAGCCAACGGCACTTGGTAAGAACACTAACAACATGTAAGCGATTTCTTGGCATAACCAGATTTATGGTGTACACATGACTGGTCCTTTTCTGCCCTTTAAAATGATAGAAATGCGCTAAATATCAGGCAAGGTGGCTTCATAAGCGACTAGCTTTATGTTTCGTGACAAAAAAAAAATCATGTTTTTTTCATATTGCCAAATGTCATAAACTTCATACATATCAAAGTCTGTCTAGATAACTTGTGTATTCAGGCAGGCAATATGATAAGACACAAAAACACAATGTTTTCACAATTTGGTCACATACACATATCAAACAGCCTGTATCATATTTCTCTTATTGAATATTACCTACTACAAATTATATTCCGTACACAGTAATAAATCTCATGCAGGTCATTCTCTCTAGGAAAATTCCTTTTTTTACTAAAGTAGAATTTTCATCGTACTAGGGAACCTTCAATTGTTCTAAATAACCTTTTAAGTTTGGTAAGATTAATTTAGATCATGCATCTCTGATTAAAAAGCAACAAAAGAGAAAAGTGATTGAAAGAACATGATATGATGATGATGATGATGATGATGATGATGATGATGATGATGTACATTGTACATTTGTCTAGCTAGGAGAAACTGTAATTGAACAGCTATACTTATATTTTTACTGACTCCTGTCTTGCATTGATGGTTGAAAAAAAATCGTTAATGTTACCAATTGTTTTAGTATACCCAACTATGTTAATAACTAAACACATTGATAGCATTGAGAATGCGACCTTCAGACTAGACGGTTTTATGAGAGAATTATGCGAGCTTACATGGACACATTAATATATTATGTAGATAGATAGGTACAGGGTGAGTCTATTGGATTTGTGAATTGAGGTATTTCACATGACAATATAAATGTCATCCATTTACGTCAGATAAGACAGGTGTGGTAACTCGGTCTAGCAACTCGTACTTGTACTGTGTTAGTGTGATTTACTTGTCTAGTCTGATTAACATAACATCTGTCTGTCGAAGGTTACTTGGTACTTATTTTGATTAAATTGACAGCAAAGAACTACAAGGAGAAGGTTGTGCATATTTTAAATAGAAGACTGGCTAGTCAGGGTAGTGCAACACTTGATATTTCAAAGTGGTTAAATTATTTTACGCCAGTGATGTGATCTGTACATTGCAAATATTCCAAATGATACTTGATGTGTAATGATGGTTGTGATTATAATTGTGGCGGTGATGATAATGGTGATGATGATGATGATGATGATGATGATGATGATGGTGGTGATGGTGATGGTGATGATGATGATGATGATGATAATGATGATGATGATGATGATGATGATGATGATTTGAAATGTGCTGCTTTCTCTGCATATCATTTGATGAGTCAGTGCCAATATAATAAGATGCTCTGTGCAAGCAAACGTAAAAAAACTGTTATTGATCTAGTTGCCTTAAACTTAATTACTTGACTTGAGAGAGGGGCAAAAAAACTCGTTACAGAGTAAGGTCAAATGCCATGGTTCTTTCTATGTTAAATATTACGGAGAAAGAAAACAGACACAAACACACACTCTCACTATATACTTCAACCTCTGATAGAAGCGGGTATAGAGACCTGGGTATGCTGACTTGTCGAGGTGGTGTCTTGGTAGTTAGTAGATTTAGAATGTATCTTTTAGAATTATACACCTGATGAAGAGTCAGTCTGGGTTGGAAACGTAATGGATTTAAGAAGTTTCAATAAATTGATGATGTCTGCTTAGTCCTGTTCTTAATTCTGATAATAAACAATGTTCATTTGCATCTCTATTTTCAATTACAAAACAAAAACACATCATTACTATCCAATCCCAAGGCCAATATTTGTTGACAGTTGGTATACCAAGCTTAGGTTTAAAATCACTAGAAAACCAATTCCATTACCGTGTTCTTAAATCTTATTGGTGGAATGCATAGGTCCTTGACAAAACATGGACTCCTCGTCGACTCATATATGACAGACTCTAGATTTCTGTTTGAGACTCTGTCAATATATTGTCCGTGAGTGCTTGATTACGTGTTTATATAATCCGTTGACCATATTCATGGACTTCCAAATCATATTATGTTGACAGACTTTCATATGTCCAAAAGAATCCAAAGACACTGGACCAACCATATATTGAAAACGTGCAAATAAACACTAACTGACATGACTATGTATTCATGTAATTTCAAACAGATAGTCCAAGAGTCCGTTACAATTGGTCTGCGAGTCAATGAGTGGTGCTTGTTAGTGTATCTGTACGGTGCTACACAGCCAGCCTAAACTACTGTATTAGTGACTACTTTACATAAATTGACGAACTGATGACGTTGCCTTACCCATATTATAACTTGTCACTCTCAATTTAACATGGTACGTCTCCTCCTTTAACATGTAAACGTGTGTTGATAATTCATACAAAGGTTTACTTTAATAATGGTACGTTATCACTCCATCTCAAGTTACTTTATCCACTGGCAACACCACTAGTTCAATAGCCACTGGTCTAGAAATCTGACATTAGACCTAATGCACTGTTTATTGCAATATATTGTTTGTTAGACATTGGGCTAGATATAGGACTGTAAATAAGATTTAATGTTACACTGACGCTGACGCATGGAATCAAAGACAGTTGTGTATGTTGTCGTTAAATGGCGATTTCATCGAGTGAAATATATTAAATTTGTTTTGATAGTATTCTTGTAATCTTTACAACGTTGCTAAGTAAAACACTCTACCAGGACAAAACACGATTCATTTTAAGGTAATGGTATATATTTGTAATATTTCGCCAGGAAAGATATGCTAGAATGTACAAAGGTGCAGTGGTCATTCTAAGACAGAATTCGTAACTACATTCAGAACTCAACAGCCAAAACGCGACACCTTCATTTGCATATACGTTTACGTACAGATTGAGTCCCATACAGTTTGTAAAGCTTTACCGTTTGTCTTTTATGGTATTTTCAACTCGCCGTAACTTTCACTAGAGTTCATCATATTAGATATGCTAACAGCGCACATCTCAACTGATTCATGAAATAAATGTTGGAATTATTTTTACGAATACTTATATTATCTAAGTGCACTTCATCCTCGAAAACTTGATTTGTACGACCTGGTTTGTACGCATATTGTTTCCCTAATATGAACAGAAAAGATGACATTTTTCACAGATAGATAGAGTCTTGTTTGGTATAAATGGCTACCGTAAAAGGGTTGATAGTCTTTGTGTAAAAAACCGTTCAACAATTTCAAGTAGAAAACTGTTGATTGGACCGGACGTTGTAAAGCTGACCTTTTTTGACCCGATACCTTATATTAGTTCAAGTTATATGGAAAACAGAAACGCGGGAATTTTTCTCACCTACTATAATCGCAGTGCAAACCACGTAATGACGTTTTCAATAACGTGTAACTTGTGTTTCATTCAATATTACCCAAAAGGTGTGAGTAATGGTGATGATGAGAACCCGGATGTAGACAAATCGCATAGGCAGGTCGTAATTTTAAAACTCAAGCGGCTCGTCGTGTCTGACTCGGTCAGCCGAACAAATTGAATGCATGAGCTGACGATTTGACATAGACATGTCTTGCCATTACAAAAATACAAATATTTTCAAGTACAAATAATTACAACTATAACTTGACCTCGGTTTTTGTATTATGTTATTAAGTCTCCCATTTTGAATTCGATAAGGTGCCCCCAACCCCTTTATCAGACTCCCCGGTAATGTTTCCGTTGCTTCTCCCGAGACTGCGTTTGTGGAGTGAGGTAACATGGTGATGAGGCAATTTTGACAATAAATATTAATGTGAACTATCAAGTACGATGTTTAAAGACTATGGAATGATAATAAAACACTTTACAAGTAGTACCTATGTCATCCGCTAGTAAACTAATTGGAGATACATTCAACCTGGAAAGGTGAGATTTTTCTATACTGTCATGTAAATTGTGTGACATGAGTTGACTCAGTAGTCATATTATGTTCATCTGCCTTATCTCTCATGTGCTCTACACATTTACTTGTGTAAGAAGGTGGTTGTGCGATGATGATGATGATGATGATGATGATGATGATCAAAAACTTTGTAAATATTTTAAATGCTACCTGATGTGATCACCTTATAGAAATAATGGTTATAATTTTACAATGAGTATGGAAGTAAGAATAATGACGACGACGATGATGACGACGACGAGGATGACGACGACGAGGATGATGATGATGATGATGACGACGTTGGGAGTGGCTGTGACAGCTCGGATGATTTTGAAGATGATGATGATGATGATGATGATGATGATGATGATGATGATGATGATGACAAAGAAAACAGCATCCTGGCATAACACTCAGTTCAAGAATTTGCGAAGTACGTTAACATAAAGCCGATTTTTCTGGCTCTCAAATTCGTTTGGTTTCTTGAATCTAAAAATCAAAACTGTACAAAATATGCGTACCATATAATACAAGCAGTCTGGTGACCTTTGTATGGCTGTTCTAGCCACACAAACACATTACAATATTACCGGAAACCCAGCACTGTATCCTACATTAGGTGAACATTTTAATCAACTTCTCAACATCTCAGTTGTAAATACATAAAATGTTACAATTGAAGGCGTGGGAAATTTCGAAATTTAGTTAGAAGTGGCAAAATGAAGTTCAACATTCGCATTGACGCCAGACTCCCGCCCCTAAACGAAGTTCGTTTAGTGAGCTATTGAGCTTGTGTGAAATTGTACTATCGTCCCTTACAAAGTGGACCTACTCACACACTTTTGTCAGACTGAATGAAGAATAAATTACTTGTCAATTTAACATGTACACTATATACCCATTGTAGTGTTGAACCTAATGTAAAAGTATCCCTCGACTTGAGATATCCGTCTTACCAATGCATCAGTATTTTAACAGTAAATAAAACAAAACCAATGTGCTTTGTTTTTTTATAAGTGAATGTTAAATTGTTTGATTGCAAAGTGGAATGTTTTTTCATTATCAGATTACCATACACGTGTCAATTACTAAATTGTATTTCTTATGATGGTCTGCAATTTGATTGGTGAGTGATCCCCTCCAGAAACACAACAATACATTATTTAAGTCACATAAGCTTGATAGTTTTTAATCAAAACTACCTACGCATTGTTCTTTAGGAACACGTCAGTGAGTGTCTGTAAGAGATTGGTTAATTCAACTTTTAACCCACTTGTGGATATTCCATAGGTAGAGTTACTTTTCTGTAGATGCAAACTATTGCGAATGTATTTTAAATTGAAATTTGACTTTAAGAAGTTATGATCATAGACAGAAAGATGTGTCCTCACAAAGTGGCAATTGCAAGCATTTGTTTTGATAATACACCTTGGTTGTTTACTAATATATACAAAGTAAGTTGGTTGGAACTTGAGGTGCTTAGTTGTTATTCCGAGTTTCACGCCTAATGCGATCATCAGACAACTGGCAGCTACTCGTTATGTTACTGTATTTATATGTGTAAGGTGTGAAAGAATTTTTTGAAAGTTGATTGTATATTGTCTCTATGCATACAAGGAGTGTAGAACTTGTTTTCGTGTCGGCACTTTGAGATGAGTTCAGATTTTCTGTTGAGAAGTGTTTGTTTGTCGGCGTTGAGGATGCAGAGTTTGTCAGTTAAGCAGAGGTCGCACCGCTTGGTTTCATTACTGTATGCGCGTGCTCTCTGTGATACAGACCTGTCTACTTTGAACGTGTTTTATTTCTTTTCAGCTGCCAGACATACTTCAAAAGAATTCAGTGCCGTTTGCGTATTTTTCGTGTCCGAAGTTTGGTTGTGGTTATTGTACCTTTGTTTGAAGGCATGTTCAGTCAGGCCGATGTACAGTTTGGGGGTTGGTTGCATTCCTCTCTTTTTACTTCTGCGTTGTAGATAATGTTGACGGTCAGGCAGCTTTCCTTGATTATTCCCGCCCTGCTTACCCAAGCATCGAGCACTCCCTTCTACGAGTTTGATACTACATATATATGTTATCAAACTATATACGGATTCATACGATGAATCTGATGCACGCTTAGAGGTGACACGAAAAAACTGTCATGTTCAATGGTGATCATTGTATAACAACAGTATTCAACGGCCGTCAGAATTCAACAGAGGGTCACGGTGAATACAACGTCTGCAGGCCAGTTAACATTGTAACAAACGTCTTCGGTTAGAATGTATAACCACATATCTGTATATACACTGTTGTTGTACCACTAAGAAACAGAGTGTTACCTTCCTCTACTGAAAATCGTACATTGTCAATTGTTACAACCCCTGTGAATGGCAAATAGGCCAATCGTAAGACAAACGGTATTATTGATAATATTTACGAAGTGGACCTACTCGACACATCTTTCTTAGTATTAGTATTGTTACAGTAACTGACATGTGCATGGATTTGTACGGATATTTTCATATCCAGTAGAAACACGTCTCTTAGCTACTGTGCTTTCATTATTGACGTACGTTGAAAAATAAAGTAATTTGCAAATACTATCTTCATTGGAATTTACCGTTCTTAGCTGAATTGACTGTTGATCTCACACTTTCTTTAAATGATAATAGTTCCAATTAATTTTACTCACTGATTCTATGTGCTCAGTTAGAGGGTTGTTTTCCTCTGTAAAACGGTGATCATTTAGCACAGTTTATAAAAAACACAATGTAAGATACCAGTCACACTAGTTCAATCATAATTCGAATCGTACGATCAAATTACTGTGTTGGTTTTACTCTCCACACCTCGATGAGTGTCTATATGGTGAGTGATCACTTTCTATTTAGACGCCAAACGACTCGTCTATTTAACTTTTAACCAAGTGTGGACATTTCGTATGGAGGGTTACTTTCATAACCAGGGAATACACGTATAAAGTGCCTACCCCATGTTTACTTTTCCTAAACCAAAACCGTCATTTTCTTATTGACACACCTATGTATTCGACGTCGACTAAATTGGCTTCTAATCAAAACATTGTTTTAATTAAACTGACGCTGACATATTACAATCGAATGTAGCTGGGTATGGGAGAGTAAATTTGTTTCAATTTGATAGCTTACATCAATTATTCATAGTACGTCTAAGCAGACTACCAGAACGTGGAATGAGCCATTTCTTGATACAACTCTGTACAAATGTATTTGCTGGTTAACATAAACAAATCACTGCGTTGTACAACGAGAGGCATTAATTATAAACTGTCCACAATGGTGCTCAGATTTCAAAAGAGGGTGAATTCCTTTGGTGACTAGTCACTACTTATTTGATCACTCGGCCATGTAACTTATACACGAACTGTGTGTGGATTTTTCTACCTCGAGTTATTTCCATAACAGGATGCAATGTCATACATCGAGAGAACTTCCTGCATAGCTGTTAGTCTCTCAACTTCTATATAATCCCACTTTTGAGAATTGCTTATTTCGAAACATAAACATAAACAACACCGTTTTATTTTATTCTATTTTTGAGCAAAATAGTCAATATCCTTAGTTTAACCAGCGATTGGCATATATATCAGCTTGTCGAGTATATATATATATATATATATATATATATATATATATATATATATATATATATATATATATATATATATAATTTATTTTTCATTCTTTTTTTTGGGGGGAGGGGGGTTGCTGATTTGACATTGCTAAGATTGCGAGATGTAAATCGCAAGCACCGTTGTAATTACACTGAAGGTAATGCATTGGTATATACCCATGTCTCTTTTAGCATTTGACCAGACCATACTTATAATTATCATCTTCGCCTTAATGTGACAACGGCACTGTAGAGAGATGGGCAGTTAAATAATTTGTACTTTAAATATTGGCAGTAATTCTCGTCAGTAATGTATCGCTTTGGAAATACACGATTCTTTAAACATGGTATGAGCACAGAGTGTTGTGGTATAGTAACGTGACAACTGTATATGAAAACATTCCCAATCGAGCGACGTTCACAACGCAGACGACAGTGTTCGTAGAAAACACAAATCCGTTTATTGAGTGAAAAACTCAACAACCATGCCTTTCATAAGTATTATTCTGGATAGGTAGTATTTAATGCATTGATCCATACCAGCACACTTACACTGTCAATATACCACATGTTGAATTCGCTAGGCCAAAATCTTGTTCTATACCAGTCTGTGTATTATTAGCAATGTTTGAGATACCATGTTCTAACACGAATACTTTTCGTGCAGTCGACAATATTACATGTAACACAAGGCCGCCTCGGGACGGGCCAATGATTTTACGACCATTTGATTCACAGTGTCCATAGAGGTTCCATGCTCCGGCTTCCTCCCGTGTTTGATTTGAAAAATCTGTAAACTCATTGTATTATCTCTATTCTCAATTACATTATGTTTAATTATGTTTAAAGAATAGTACCCCTGCTTACACAATGCACATTTACCACGCATCTCTGACAAAGTGGTCAAACGCCCATAACTAATAAACTGCTGACATAATACAAAACAATGAAATCTAATTTCAATGATGTAGTTTTTCTCGTGCATTGCGGCTCAATAAGGACGTACAAAATATTACTCTCTAAAGCTAGAACAGGACATTACGTTCATAATTGATTGGGTTGACTTCATGATATGTTAGTATTAAAAAACGTGTCAGAATGGGTGTCGTACATAACGATAACTCCTCAAGTATAGCAAGTTAAAGTCACTCTGTTAGCTTCAAGAAGAAAAATGTTTTGAATAATCTACCGTGAAACTCGTTTAAATTACTAGAGTGTGTTTGGAAACCACTGAACTGAAGAATACATACAGGTGTAGTCCGTGTTGAATGTTTATACTGAAGGCAATTACTACGTGTCTATCATGGCATGTCGGCCAACTGGGGAATGTTGATGGCTCTTCACGTCCTTTCTTTCAAATTGACTTTTCTAGGTTATGGGATTTTAATCTAGAGATATAACAATGGAAATAGAAACCTTTTCAGTTCTGTTGACGATTAAGACTTGGCATTGCTGAGAGTATATATCATAAATATCTTAAAACTCCGAAAAATTATAATGTTGTTTTCATTTCAATATGATACCTTGAATTGTGAACAGTGGATGTCATGCTAAACAAAATCCTTTAGTACTCCCGTGACATTGATAATAACTACTGTGTAGATTGTCCTTCAGATGAATGTCTGGATTAGATGTGTTTGTTTTGTCTCAATGTACTGAACGGATAGCTGTATGTATCAACAAATAGTCAACACACTCCTCGTTACTAGATTAGTTGACATTGATTTGTTGTGTCAGTTTACATTTTATCTCCCTAAGGTAACTTTAGAACAATATCTATCATGAAAGTTTTGGTTTTATATGTCGTCACACTTCTCGAGGATGTATATTTTTTATCTTCAAACTTCTCTCCAGCATTTATAAAAATCGGACTGTGAATTGAGGTTTGCAGTAAAGTTGGTTGAAAAACAACAAACATAAATAGAATTCACATCTAGACTACGTTACTATAACAGCATGCACGTGATTTAAAACATCTTTGAGTAAAATACACTGTACTAGGGAGTCCGATTGGTGTAACAAAATGATGTGACCATTGTCTGATCTATTCTAATTTACCTTCGTGTTTCAAAAGACGAAGAAATAATTATTCAGCTCATGAAGCAGCACTGTCTTTCAAATGTTAGCACTGTATAAACAAATAACAAAACAGTTTACAAGTGATAGCTTCCATATTTTCTGGAGCGCCACAATAACACAGATATTGGCTCGTAACATCAATATTGTTGATAATTCGACGGCACATTTGGAAAGTCAAATGTTTAGAGGTTCAAAACAAGCAACATCATCTTTGCTGCTATGAACAAATTATACCATGAATGACAACACATATGACGTCAATGTATTTGTAAACCAATCAAAGTGTTTAGAAAGCAATATTTCACACATAGCGACCGTGAAATAACGCATATAAGTAGCAGTACCTCTGGTCACAGTCAGCAGTGCCTTGTACCGAAGACTACTGTGTAATGATGACTATCAGGTGAGTGGAAAACTCTTACAGTATTTATCGTTTGGCATAGACAACCAGCAACGAGATCCAAAAATTAAACATTGAAAATCGTGTACTTTTAAATTGATCTCTCTCTCTCTCTCTCTCTCTCTCTCTCTCTCTCTCTCTCTCTCTCTCTCTCTCTCTCTCTCTCTCTCTCTCTCTCTCTCTCTCTCTCTCTCTCTCTCTCTCTCTCTCTCTCTCTCTCTCAGCGCTTATTGCTTATTAATATTACGCACTCGTTAACATTGGTCATTATAATTTGAAAATTTTGCTGCCTCAGAGGTGGTTTCGTTATCGATAGCCTGTATGTGCTTTACCAACCAGATGGCTGAGAAATAGCATAATTTAATGTCATTGTATTCTCCGAACTCGATCGAAATTCACTGACTATCTTGTATTCAAAATTCATATTGATTGTGTTTTTTTGTTCTAGAATGTGCTTGACCACCACATTTGTGTTCATCCTTGTTGTTGCCATTGTACATTGTAATGCCCAACGTAAGTAAACATTTTGTTGTTATTGTTTTGACAATTCATATGGTGTTTGTGAAGTATTCTTTCTATGATTTCTAGTTGTCTTTCAACTGAACTAATCATATTTAAAATATCTATTCATGTATTGAATTGGAAATGCGTCGAAAGGTAATATAAATCAATTCCTATATTATATTTAAATGTATCTATTATTTTCACAGAGGTGGCAGTTGCGTCAACCTCCATTTCCAATGCAGCCAGTGTAACCTACACATCAGGTGGATCGGCACAGACCATCAGCATCACACTGGGATTAACAGTACCTGCAGGTACTGATGGCAGTATCACTAAGATGGACGTATACTTCACCAATAATGTTGACTTTAAAGCCAGTGGAATAACAATATCTACTGCTGTGTCGAAGACATTCACTACAGCGATTACCGTGACAGCTGGTTCCACTGATGTCAAAACTTTCATTGACGATGAGACAGTCGACTTAACCATAGATGCAACCAACTGTAAAGCCTATACACACGTATGTGTTGTTATCACTGCAACTGGTGATACAGATGATACCGATGACTTTGGTTGTCTACCATTCGGTACGACTGTTGGTACTGGAGCTGGAACAAAGGATTGTAAAGGTAATGCCAACTTTAATTGCCTTATTTTCGTAGCCGCGTCGTTATATACAGAGACATATCAATGCATACCAAGATGATACCGTATGCTCAAATATCAAATATCAAACATTTGTATCTTTTAGATGCGAAAATAAATCGAAAATTCAACGTCTGTTGTTACAATCATTTACTGCAGAATCTGTGTTTCTTTTTTATGTGAGTCTTATGACATTACCCATGTTCTGTTATCCTCATTTCTCTGCGAACAACCTGTAGATGGATTTAATTTATTATTCAACAAACGCAATTTCAGACTTTGTCATTGGTTTTGCCTTTTTCCTTAATATTAAGACCCACACTTATCATGGAATTTATCAGATTTCACTGCAACTATAAAACAAATGAAAAAAGTATGAACGTGTGAGGAAGTCAGGATAAACGTCTTGGCGTGTATCTCTGTGGAAAAATATAATTGAATTGGATAACTTAGATTGTATACAATTTAAGAAAGTCTTTAATTATTTTAAAATACATCTCAAAATTATTTTATTCTCCGATAAAGGCCAAACATGGTTTAGCTTGTCAATGTGATTAATCACATTGTCTTGTTTTGTCTTCGTCATATTCTTGTTTTAATGCCACCTAATCATTACTTTAAATTACATTCATGAATTTCAACTAATATCACCTGGTATGCAATGATTTTAGGTATTTATAACCATATATTCTTTAAACACTTGATTATTTTTGCTTCAATAAATCTCAGCTACTTTCTAAAAGAAGTTTCTTTATTTCATTTGCTTTGGATAGATTTGTCAGTAGCATCAACCTCCATTACCAATGCAGCCAGTGCAACCTACACATCTGGTGGATCGGCACAGACTATCACCATCACACTGGGATTAACGGTACCCGGAAGTAGTGATAGACCCGTCACAAAGATAGACGTATACTTCACCAATAATGCCGACTTTAAAGCCAGTGGGATTAAAAAATCAACCGCCGTGTCGAAGACATTCAGTCCAGCAATTGATGTGACAGCTGGTTCCACTGATGTCAAGACCTTCATTGCCGATCAAACCGTTGACTTAACCATAGATGCAACCAACTGCGCAGATTATACACACGTATGTGTTGTTATCACTGCAACTGATGATACAGATGACACCAATGACTTTGGTTGTCTACCTTTTGGTACGACTGTTGGTACTGGAGCTGGAACAAAGAACTGTAAAGGTAATGTACACTTTAATTGACTCAAGTTCTAAACCACAACTATTTATTTGGGGACATAATAATGCACATCAAGACGACAATATACGTTCAAATGAATGTCAAACATAGGCAATGCTTAGATACGAAACTAGAATTCAACTTCTGTTGTAATCAATTACTGTATAAACATTGGTATCATAGTCTTTTTCTATCGGAATCATATATGTAGCTGGATTGATCCGTTTATTCACTGAAACGCAAGTTCATCTAATTTACTAGAAATTACGTCTAATTTATTAAAAATGTTGATGTCACACAAGAGACGTTCTTCAGGGATCTACATTTAATGAAATACAATGGAACAATATTATGATATAAAGTATATAAAATGTATAAAACTGCAACTGTAATATAAAACTGATAGAAGATAGAAGATAGGCAAAAGTAGGTGAAAGCCCAAAGTAAAACAGGCTGTAAAAGGAGAAGATAAACAGTTGCTGTAAAAGGGAATGTGAAATGGGTGTAGACGAATATATAAACAAAAATTGCACAGCTTATATGGTGATTCTTTTGATGTATTACAATATTAATTTAAAAGACTTTATTTATATTTTGTTCATTGACAAACATTTTTATTTTGATTGAACATGATTAGTAGACGTTTAGGAAGAGAAATAAAGTATATCTTGAAACTAAAGGACCTTCTAAAAATTATTCTACAGCAAATTATTCAAATATGGTGACATTCGTTTGTATCACGGGCTTCAATATCCTTCACATGTGTAACATTAATTGCACAATTCTTGCTCAATTTAATCATTGTGTTTGGACGACAAGTATTTTTGTCATAATGTATATTCACTGTCACTTTCCAATTTCAGGGGACAGTGGTGCTAGCAGTGTCATAGGAAGCGTCCTTACCATGTTCGGTGCTTCGGCTGTTGTCATGGTGACATGCATCATATAGTCAGCAAAGTAAGTTAACAGTTCATTTTCGTTCTACGTTTTGTAAGGATATATACATAATACATTATTTGTTCCCTAGAAAATATAAAGTAGTGTACCATATTTCGAAATGTGATAATTCCAGACAATATAATGTAAATTTAATGTAACACTGTAATACACTATGGCTAGAAAAAAAAACGTCCAGTATAAGTAAAAGTAAATCAACCATGGATTGTTTGTAGGTTTAAATTGTAAGTGTATCCTATCATATGGTATGAAGCCAACTTAACTAACTACATTTTTCTTACTTATTTTACTTATTTTCAGGAAGTAATTTGACAAACCAGTATACATTATTAACCAGGATATAACACCGGAATACTTTGTACAACTTTTCCTTCACAATACAAGTTCTTAACAAACTTCACGCGAACTATACAAGCAGTACAGTCCGCGAATGTTTACCCTGGATTGTTGCCGTTACTAGATAGTCCATTGGCGAACTTTATTCCAAAAACTAAACCAGTAATAGCGTTCAGTTTTACCATCCGTGACTGAAAGCCGTCGACCGCTGAAACATGTACAGACGCTTTTGTGAACGAAGGGAACGGGACGGACTGCTACTCGACCTTTCCATTCTATAATCGCAAGTAACACATCATGTATGATTGGAGCTATTCAGTCGCATTGCTGATTTGAACTGTTGAAATTCGTTTGTCGTTCATGTGTCGTTCCTCGACTTCAGCAGAACAATGATGATACCACCTCCATACTTCTTCAGTAAATAACATCGTCGTAGTTCATCACCATAGTAACTATGTACATCAAGTGTAGTCACCTCTGATGACCTTTGACCGTTAAATTATCCAACCGGTCTACAGACTCTCCTACACTGCCAGATCGGGTGATCTGTCTGCTGGGACAGTTACTCCGACATTATCTATGTGTGATTGTCAGCACTCTCTGGACTAAGGGATCGAGCTATTTGACTGCAGTTGTCAGGTGCTGTTCCTCGTTTTATATAGGAGATTGGCCATATAAATCCGCGATAAATACGCGAACTTTTCCCAACAAAAGAATCAAATTCAACACAGTACTATAAATGGGCTCAATCGATGTTTGTATGTTATTTGTTTACTTGTTCATATGTTTGTTTATTTTTCTGTTTGTCTTCACTGATAGTGTTACTACTATATATCCATATAGTTCGACTTATTTTGTTATTAGAAATATTGACTTTTTTTCCAACCGTCAACTTGAATGTTAAACATTTTCTACAGCTATTCCCATTGCAACAAAAATACTTATGCGCCTGTTGAAGACTACACGGTTGATTGTCCATTACACAATATTTTCTTATTCTCTCATTCGTATTCCTTACTTTGTCACCATCAAAATCAAAATCAAATCATTTTCATCGTCGGATCAGCAGTTGCAGAAATGAGTGTAAATAAACCAAATCTTCAAATTAAGGAACGAACACAAAAACTAAACAACGTCGTAAGGATATATGCCTTAGTTTGAACACAAATTTACTTATACAAATAAAAGTAAAACGTCTTTGATATGATCAATTTCCAATTAATTTGTTTGACCATGAAAAACGAAAGAACAGTTTAGTGAACATACACATGAACAAAATTTTTTGACTATTTTTTATCGACTTGAAATTCCATGATAGTATTTCTAAATCAACATGTCGGCCTTTAATTGAAAAAAGTTATGCAAATAACTGACATGGAAGCATCTAAATTATAGAAACACACAGAGTTTTGGAAACTGTTTCTACGACTGCATGTCTGATTAAAATGACACAACTTCAAGTATTTTGAAAAGTACACGTTAGTAAATTTCATTTGTTTCCCTATACGAAACAAAAGTCTGATCTTGGCTGCAATATTATGTACAAGTCTCCGGTTGAAAAAACATTGTATGCAGAAAATGTTATGCATTTGAAACGTTTTATTTATTTTGTGTTAGGTTTATTTATTAACATGCATTGAATTTAATTGTTGTGTAGAATTCGCATATCATTAAAATTTAGTTTTGAATAATTGATTTAATGTAGCAATGTACTCTAGGCATTTGTGACAACTAGTGTGACGTCATAACAAGTGCTAGTAGATGACAGCATATGACAAACCCGGTATTGGATATTTATTTTAGATTAATCATATGTGAATGAATCTGTACTTGTTAAGTTGCACCGGTTGGAGTTTTAATGAAGCAATTTGGCACAATATTTGATATAGAAATTTAAAGATTAAAATATATATTTGGGTTCAAAGATCCAAAGAAATTGTCCCCAAGTCTTTTATTTGACTACGACCCCGTTTTACGCCTTTAGTCTATATTGCTCATTGAATCAACCTCGAAACACTTATATTTGCATATTGTAATCTCCAGTTACTCGATAGCTGAGTTGATAAGAAACTCTGTATACAAGCTATCCTCTGGATCCATTCAAATCTGTGATAGACATTACATTGGCACAATGAAAGAGTTCTTGTAATGATTTCTTTATTTGCAATATATCTCGACTAGATGGCAGATGTTTTTGTCTGTACATGATTTTTATGGTGGAATAAAATGTGTTAAAACATACAAATAACTGTCTTATCTTTCATACGAGAGAGAGAGAGAGATACAGACGGACAGTCAGAGACAGACAGACAGACAGACAGACAGACAGAGACAGACAGACAGACAGACAGACAGACAGACAGACAGAGACTCAGAGACAGAGAGTGTGAAATGGTCGTTGATGATACTAATTGAGGACGCTGAAATGGTTTTCTGTAAGTGTTGCGTGTATAACAATAGCAGTCAGAAGTGGAGCAAAAGTCTATCACAACAGTCCCTGTAATGGTAATGAAAGTTATGCTACGGGTTAACTTTCAATATGTATCAGGTCAGCTAACCGTTACAAATGGTCGACCCTGAACTAGAAACAAACAATTTGTGCTTACAATAAACCAGTGTAAAAAATTCATTTGCAATTAAACAATTTCACTATGTGGTACATAAATTATGCCAAACAGATAAAATATCTTCAATTTGGGTAATTAAGATGGGTAATAAAAGGAGGCGCAATACCTGTGATTTGTATAGTGATAAATGTAGTAGAAATCACGTGACTAACATATATTGAAAAGTGTGTGGACAGACGCCACGTTATAGTTGAGGGCGCTGTCAATGTCCTTTAGTAATAGATTGTCAATAATAACACACGCGAGAGAGTAATATCAACATTACCCAAAACATTTTTCTACATAAATGAACTAAAATGCTTATTTTCATTATTGATCTATTTTGGAAAACTGCTAATAAATGAAACTAGCGGTGTTAAAGTGGCCATGATCAATCAGGTTGTAAAGTGGGTAACACCAAATAGACTGAATAATTTCATGTAAAATTATTGTCATACCGTTCTATTCAAATGTCTTCAAAACTACTCATCTTCATCTAACTGTCTTTATACACCAATTGTGTCGTCTACTGAACATTAGTATTGTAATGCAGTAAAGGTGTATTCGTGATGACGATCAATCGATGCATTGTTCTTCTCTATGTCATCGGAAACCTAAAATTACATGTGGTTAGTCAATTAGTTGAGCTGCCCACTCAGTCTCTCGTTTCTGGTTTTCCTGTTTTGTTTTGCCCGGCCAACCGCCCGCCTGCCGTATATATATATATATATATATATATATATATATATATATATATATATATATATATATATATATATATATGTTTGACTTCCTGTCCGTATGTATGTCTGGATATCTGTGTCAATATGTTAGTCTGTTTATCTGTCTATCAGTATGTCGGTTTGTCTGAATGTATGTCTTTTAATCTGCCTGCCTAACTGCTTTTCTGTCTGTCAGCCCGTCTGTCTGTCTGTCTGTCTGTCTGTCTGTCTGAATGTATGTATGTATGTATGTATGTATGTATGTATGTATGTATGTATGTATGTATGTATGTATGTATGTATGTATGTATGTATGTATGTATGTATGTATGTATGTATGTATGTAAGTCTGTCTGTCTGTCTGGATGTATGTATGTATGTATGTATGTATGTATGTATGTAAGTCTGTCTGTCTGTCTGGATGTATGTATGTATGTATGTATGTACATGTATGTATGTATGTATGTATGTATGTATGTATGTATGTATGTATGTCTGTTTGTTGTTTCTATATATATTGTATATATACATATATCTATATACATTTGCTTTTTATACTTGACTGTGTTGTTTGTTTCACAAATACCACATAATGCACTTTGTGGATACATTAGTAAGTATTTGTCATTATTATATTGAAATGTTGTCCATCAGATATCACCCACCCCATAAATATATCTGAGAGGGAAATAAATATATTACTGAAATTGTTAAAATTGTCATAAAATTTTCAACTTTCACCGTATTTATAATAGTATTTATCCAGTTTGAATTGATTATTAACAAAGGAGTGTTTCTAATTTACATGCTAATATATTTAGTTTTACTATTGGCAATCTGTCAATAATATTTCAAATGCAATATTTAATTTTACTTTATGAATATGACACCCGTGTATATGTCCATCAACCTAAATCAACTGTTGGCATTTTAGGGAGCGGATGTAATTATGTTGTATTGTCAAATTACCTTTCAATGGTAGCATACGCTTTTAATGTAAGGTAATACAATTAGAAATAATGTGTTCAGGAAATAGCTAGTTATTAATGTTACTATATTTGGCACTACAGTATATTTAATGGAATAGAACATCTGTATTTTTCCGTGAACTCTACCTTGTTATGTTCAGTCATTTAAAAATGTACCCGTGATAGTGTGAATTACTTAATATGCTAAAGAAAGGTTACTCCTACTTTGAAGTTTTTATATGAGGATTGGGTATTTATTTTGGATTTTTAATTTAGAAATCAATTTCACCATGGTTTCCTGCTTGACAAATCAACATGGAACAACATATGCAAACGTTTTACACCTTTTGTTTTTAGCTTTTTTTGCAATTTAATGACTTGCAAACACAGACTTGGTCAATGTTCATTTACACTATTTTTTCAAACATGAAGCCGTGATAAAATGTTTTATAATTAAAAGTCAAAAATAAATACCAAAGCCTCATCCATATTGCCACTTTAAACAGTGAGTAACAATAGTGTACATATCCTAAATACAGGTCTTTGTACGTTGATTATGGTGTTTTTATATTCCATTCTGCCATGTAGGCTTAGTCGTTATTCATATATATTGACTATAAAAATCATATATTTATGATGATAACCAGAGAATATACAGACTCGTTTATCTACATAATCGCTGTGAAATAGTTACTACCTGTCCGTGACATGAATGACACGTCTGAAATACGTTTTATCAGTAGACATTTATGAATATGTTGATTATATGGTTAGTTTGTGGGAATTAGAATTAAATAGATTGATAATATACATAAAGTAATAAATGCCATACGAATGAATAGGAACGGGTATTCAGAGAGGTCATTATTTGTTTACATCTTTGGGGAAATCCCCGTATGTTTTGTTGAGTCCATCCGGGTCAAAGGTGACAAGGAGATGAATAGTTACTGTACAGTGTCGTACGTACACTGGCGTACTCCTCTGATAACGTCAAGCTAGTCTTAGTGTCCTGATGACGCGTTGGGATTGCTTCCAATCATGTTTAATACTAAGAAACGAATTGAAGTGTGCCGTTGGATTAAAAGATTAAATCTCAGACTACCACAATTCGCTGAGTGTATACAAACAAGTTGAATTTGGCCAGCTTTTAGGCTACACATATATCTTTTTATCTATACATTTCTATTCGCTATGACGTCACTGCATTCATCACAGCACCATGCTTCTTCCTTATACCATACTAGTTTTAATTAAGTTTGATCTCGAGCCCTACTGCCCTCACTACTTATTTTATAATTATGTACGTCTTATTTATAACGACATAATATTAACTAATGTATTTACTTATAATATATATCATAACTTTATATATGTGATTCAGACTGGTGTATTTGTAATGACATGTATTTTGATTAACGACAGGAAGTACATATTCAACTTGAACGTTGGGTCATAAAATTTACTTGTTGCTTCATTCATTATTCTACATTTTGTAAGTACTAGCATTATTACTTGTGTTGATGTATATGTTGCACTTTTAAATATTTAAGTTGGATAGTTATTATCATTCAGTTTCTTTAGATAACATTTCCGAGCCATTTGATGAATAATTTATAGTTGTCATTAGGTGGGGACTAGTTTATTTATTTATTTGTGTTTGCCATTTCTTTCAAAAATAAAGGATATATGAGTTAAATCCATCAACCCAAATACAAAACGTATTTTAATTCTTCGAGATTGTATTTCACCCTGATAAAACTGAGAACTAGTAAGTAAAGTGTATCGTTACCTATATCAATTCACATTGTCCGGTACGCCTGTAGAATCAGAACGTGTAAAATTACACACCAGTGTCTTGGCAATTTTTTAAGGTCGTTCTAGTCTGTTGCATTATTTTATGATACATGCAAATAAATGGCGGTCAACTGTCTGCTAAAGTTCATTCTACTTATATTGGCATCGTTATATATCAAGAAACATTTTCACATTTATGAATTATTGTTTTCAAGTTCTGGTGGGTGATGTACAACAAACATTCAATGAATGAAGTTGTAATAGGTGGTCAAAGCGGATATGCCTTAGTGACGACGTTTAGCTGGCGATACCGAATAGTCTGAATGGATCCCTTATCTTACTGACCTTTAGTACCAAATATATGCCGTCTGTCGAATGCACTGACATTACATGCAAAGCAGTGGAGGTGTATGTATATATCGCTGTCTATGTCTGTCTGTCTGTCTGTCTGTCTGTCTCTGTCTCTGTCTCTGTTTATCTGTCTGTCTGTCTGTCTGTCTGTCTGTCTGTCTGTCTGTCTGCATGTATGTCTGTATGTCTGTATGTCCGACCGTTCGTCTGTCTGTCTGTCTGTCTGTCTGTCTGTCTGTCTGTCTGTATGTATGTCTGTCTGTCTGTTTGTCTGTCTGTCTGTGTCTCTGTCTGTCTGTCTGTCTGTCTGTCTGTCAGTCTGTCTGTCTGTCTGTCTGTCTGTCTGTCTGTCTGTCTGTCTGTCTGTCTGTCTCTCTCTCTCTCTCTCTCTCTCTCTCTCTCTCTCTCTCTCTCTCTCTCTCTCTCTCTCTCTCTCTCTCTCTCTCTCTCTCTCTCTCTCTCTCTCAACATTCTTGCAAACAGACCGATATATTATGCAACAACATAAGTCAAAGAATCACTTTGAACACAACGTTTACCAGGGGGTGTCACAGTAGTCTTTCTCGAAGCAGTTTTAGTCCGTTGCCTCTTTTGACGTCATATACAAAAGAATGTCACCGTTTAGAAACCAGACTTTCATATTTCCTCTAAGGTGTATATTGAGGCGTAAACTTGTGAATCACCTTGACTACAACCCCACTCCGTACTTCTAAGTAAGACTTTACTACATTTCATTAAACGAATCGATTCATCCAGCGGTGTTTGACGTGATGGACTAGAATATTGAACCGATTATATCCAATGAAGGACTAGTAATGCTGTACCTCGCAAACTCGGATTGAACAATCACATTTTCACTAAAACGTGATCACCTCTTTTTTCTTTCTTTTTTTTGAGATGACTCCAGGATTACCCCATTTACAGACACTCTGAAATTGGAAAAGACTAAAATGCATTCAATATTTACAAAACTAGTAAAAATAGAAATCAAATGAATTAAAAGAAGATAAAATTACCGAAATTGCTTTAAAATCACACATCAACTATTTCATTTAGGACATCTTATCTAAAAGTACTGAGACTGGAAAATATGTCAGTGTTTTGCAAGGTATTGATAAAATTGAAGGTCCTAAATAAAAACGAGTTTTTCCTTTGAGTAGAATTAAAACGTGCCATTTTAAATGTGTAGTGGGAACGGAGATTCCTGGATGGCACATGAAACGGGACATTGGCAACAATATACATTGAGTTAAAAGAGCAATTTAAACATTTATATAAAAAGACTGCATCCAACAATTTCCTACGAGATTGAAGACTTTGGATATTAAAACACTGACAAAGATTACTGTAATCGAGGCTTACTCCTTTACCATGGAACGATGTTCCAAAAAAAGGTAGATTGGAAATTTATGCTGGACTCTCTCAATTTTAGTGATTAAATACTTCTGATGGAGTGAACAAACTTGTGGACAATACTCTAGTTGACTCCATAGAAGCGATTTATATAAATTAATGATACAAGAACTGTCATGGAAATACTTGCAGGTACGCTTTATCAAACTAACAAGCCTGTAAGCCTTTTTGATGATGCCCTGAATGTGTAACTCCCAGCTCAAATTAGTTGAGAGGACAACGCCAAGATCTTTGACTTAGTTTACACGGTCGATTTTGATGGCGTTGATCGTATATTTATGAGAGATGACAGTCTTCTTCCCATTAAGTTTTAGGTGCCACATTTTGGCCATTCAGAAACGGTAATTATGTGGTCTAAAACTGTCTAGATCATTAAAAATTGTTTAGGAAATCTTGAAGTCGTCTGCATACAGCAAAAACTCATACGACTTGATAACACCAGGAAAATCGTTAATATACATACTAAAAAGAAGCGGGCCAAGGATGGAACCCTGAGGTACACCTGATATAACCTTTCGCCATGTAGACGAGGTACCTCCAATGACAGCACGCTGTTGTCGATTATTTAAATAAGAACGAAGGCATCCACTAATACCATGGGATTTCAACTTGTGTATGAGAAGCAGATGGTTAACAGAATCAAATTCTTTCGATTAATCAAGGTACAGTGAATCTACTTGCCTGCTTTTATCGAGTTCACTGCATATAAAGTCAATGTATTCCACAAAATTCGTGGTAGTTGATCGACCCTTGGGAAATACATGTTGGCAAGAACTAACGGAACTATCAACACACGCATATACTGATTTGAAACGACCTTTTCAAAAACTTTGCTGCCTAAAGAAATGGGACGATAATTGGAGACATCAGATCTCAGACCTGACTTAAATGCAGGAACAACATGGACTTTTTTGAAAAGTGGTGGAAAAACTCCAGAATTTAAAGATTTGCTAAAAAGGATTGTCAACGGTATACATAACTGAGATGCACATTTGTAAAGTATTACACCAGATACTCCATCAAGCCCACAAGCCTCATGAGGATCAGTTCCTTACAAAATTTCCTCAACTTGTGCTGATGTTACAAAGATCTTATCCAGTGAAAAGTCAACAACCAACTTACAATTAAGATATTTACTGATAATCTGATTAGAAAATGTTGTTTGGAAGAAATCACTGAAATCATTAGCTATATCCTGGGTAGAATACCGTCTTTTGCATCGACTTGAATTCAGCTCTGAGGCGAAATAAGTGGTCAAAGTTCATCTGTTGACTGGTTTTACGGAACGTGAGCTTTCTGTTTCAGTAAAATGATCATATCACAGGTGTACCAAACATGATATCTCCGTTTCCTGAGGTATACTCTCATTGA
Source organism: Glandiceps talaboti (assembly GCF_964340395.1). Classification (NCBI taxonomy): domain Eukaryota; kingdom Metazoa; phylum Hemichordata; class Enteropneusta; family Spengelidae; genus Glandiceps; species Glandiceps talaboti. The sequence continues at coordinate 3,028,764 of NC_135567.1, read as the reverse complement.
TAGAAGAAGAGATCGTAGCATGTCTCGACACTATCGTCCACATTAATAGCGGACCAAGTATACCACATATTATCATGGCTCATAACTCTTTTGGGTCACTTGACAAAGGTGACACCATGACAATAAAATTTACAAATTTGCATTTCTGAAAATATAAAGTTTTAGATAGTTATCGTCATTATTTATTAATAATTGTTCTCTATATTTTAGAATTGATATACAGGCCACAGTCAATCATCTACACCCTGCATCTCTGCCCTTAAACAGTGTGAAAATAGCAACAAAAAAGAACAAAATAGAATTGTCGTACTTGTCTGAGGCAGTATTCATGCTATGTAATCTATGACAGGACATGTTCATCTTCTCGTATCTGAACAATACATCAACCGTTCTGTTTTACACACGTTATTTAGCATGGGTCATATCCAGCTAGAAGTACTAGCAAACAGAATAATCTAAGGTTTGTTATTATCAGAGGGCGGCTGGGTCAAAGATGCTCAGTAGGAAACGATTTGGTTAAAGGTGACATAGTGATGAATAGCTTGCTGTATAGTAAGGTATAGTGGCAAACTTCTGAACTCAAGAGACAAGTAAGCTTCTTCAGTCAAGCATGTCTATTTGTCATGGTAACAATGTCATTCTTTGTGATTTGCCGCCATTCATGTTAGCTGCAACGTTCACAGTGAGTCGGTAGGGGCTGAACCTACCGCAAGTCGTTGGACAATCTAGCTGTGATCAACACAAGTTGTGTCCAGCCATTTTAGGCTATAACTTAATGTTGTAGATTTGACAGTCTGTTCTTCTGGAATATTCACCTCCTTAACCTAAGGATGACGTAAACGGATTACCAACTTATTGGCTTCCTGGCGGCTGGAAAATGGACTGCGAAATAGTAAATAAGTATACCTATCTGTCTAACTGATACGTTTATGTTGACGTTAGGATGTTATATTGTCTTAGTGTTAACACTATGCTATCATTAATGGTAACAAGTCAATGGGTTTACTAATTGTAACTAGGAGTCAGTGTTTAAGAAGTCACTCTGTCACGTAATGTACACGACATCCATATACTGACAATACTGACATTCACATTATTTCATAAACTACGTTTTATTGCAATTATGAATTATTCATTCTCAATTGTAAATATAAGTATACTAAATATACTGTTGCGTTTGATTCTTTGTTTGTTCGTTGGTTGGTTTGTTGGTTTGCCTGTTTGTTTGTTTGTTTGTTTGTTTGTTTGCTTGTGTGTTTGTTTATTTATTTGTTTGTTTTTTGATTGTTTGTTTTTTGGTCGATTGTTTGTTTGTTTGTTTGTTTGTTTGTTTGTTTGATTGATTGATTGATTGATTGATTGATTGATTGATTGATTGATTGATTGATTGATTGATTGATTGATTGATTGATTGATTGATTGATTGATTGATTGATTGATTGATTGATTGATTGATTGATTGGTTGATTGTTGTTGTTTGTTTGTTCATTCGTTCGTTTTCTTGTTTGTGTTTGTGGGTTATCCATGTGTACTTATTGATAGCTAAGCATTGACTCAATAAGTTATACATGCTCAAGTTATTTTTTTTAATTCACTGATACCAAACCATGAAATCCAAGCAATCCGCAGAGACTTCATTGAATAAAATAGAACTGAAAATCTTAAAGGCAAAAATCATACCACTTTATAACAAGAATTATCTATTTGTGTAAGGTTTTTCATATACTTTATAGTGAAGTTGAGTTGTACTGACAAATCTCAAAAACATGGGTTGTTAACATTTACAGACATGAATTATAATGAAGAAGTCCAATAAACTTAATTTGATGATTGGGACCAAAAATGTCCATCAGATTAAATGACTGTAATTACTGTAATTAGACAATGAATATACAAATATGTGAGCATTGGGTGGCAATCAGGTAGAGATATAATTGAATGAACCTTTTTGTTTAATTAGGACATAATATCTTGTCATCTGGGAAAGGACACGTGAGATGTCCCCTGATGTATGATTTCTGTAAATATCCTACCTGTCTCAACTAAGCATAACACAATCTACTGACACAAAGTCAGCTTCACCCTTCTGTTGCCACGCTAAAACTAAGCACAATAAAAGGTACGGAGATAAAACCAGTTTTACCTATATGTGACCCATTTAGGTTGCCACGTCAATAATTGTTTATTCGTCGGTTATAGTCTAGTGTATCTATTCACGCCATATATAAATCAGAGTACGTTCAGTCTGACACCAGCAAAGTTCATTCAACTAAATGTCAAATCATATCTGAAAACAAACATATTTAACATGGGACTTGTAGCAGCTTCAATATCATTCTGGGAAATTTCAAAGTAAACATAACATGATTTCTCTGTTGCAAAATTCGTGTTGCTTTCTCAAAAAATCAAGTTATATAGTTTCTCTTACCATAATAGTAGGGATATTTTATCGATCACCATATATTACGTTTTACAATAAATACAAATAATCCCACAATGTTTTGTATGATCTACGCATGCCCAGTTTTGATTGCACATTCCTTATTAGGGCAATGCAATATTAGTTTAAATTATTGGTTGATGAGGGACAGAGAGCAAGCTTGTACACAATGTATACAGTACCGACAGATTCAGCAGACGGCATCAATAAGACTGAAGAACATGTCAGAATTGCAGACTCACCTTTCGATTCAAACGTCTGTAAAATTACTCAAGCTTGTCTTACCGTCCCTTTGTTCTCTGTTGACTTTACTAATGGTACCTACGAAGAGGTGTGGATTTCTGGATGTAAAATCTCTCTTACCATAATGTATTAATATATTGATCCTTTTCCTCGATTGATTATTTGTCGATGTTCTCCTTTGTCCAATTTGTCTCGACATTACCTACTTGTATGAAGGTTTGAATTTTTATGCGGGATGAAAGTAAAGGAACATATCAAAAATACTAGTCATTACCAATAACGCATGTCTTGTGGTGACTGCTGCGACTAGCCTATAGCTAGTTGACGTGTGTTCCCAGATTATGAAATATATATATATATATATATATATATATATATATCTTTTTCACGACTTGATTACTATCAGTAACTTATCAAAAATCAGACTCTGTGGTATTCTATTGGTGTGTTTTCTTAACACCTTTGAAAAATTACCGGATGCTTGTTAAGAATTGAATGTCAAAGGTCACCTGACAATGAATAGTTAAGCACAGAATTACTGACATAGTTTCCATTCATGTGGACATCAGTCAGGCTTGCCTTACATTCATTTAAACACTGCAGTTCTTGGTGGCCAATTCACGTTACATACAAAGTCTGCAATGGATCAGTGCAGACTGCATTGCACGAGATGGACTGCATTACATCGAATTAAGTCGTCGAAACGTTTCAGATATAACATCGTTGTTCATTTGATAATTTATACTCACATCTGGAACATATGGTTTTTGTTATATACGACATAATGTCAATTAGGTATGTGTGTACCCATGACTTTAACAGAAATAGCTCAGCGGGCCAGAGGAAGTGTCTGGATATACAATGTGATATACCATTACAGCTGTCGTCCACCTTTTATCCAAAAATGCCTACACCATTTACGTTTCCTGAAATTGGATCTAGAATAACCAGTAGTAAGATCTAGTAACACGTGAATATAACATCACATCGCATGCTTTTGGGTCCAAAAGTTTCAAAGAGTTTCAATGCGGGAGAGGGGGCAATAACCTTCCTGACCTGACCCTTCCGACCCCTCATTGTAATAGTTTCTGTCTAGTTGTAATAATTAACCTGCTACTTTTAAAATTGACAATATGTCTAGACAATCATATTCTATATAAAATCAATCAAACATTCATGAAGACAGTAACATCTGAATTACAGTCATTGATTTGGGTTTAGGTAAAAACCATTGCTTATTCTTTTACCATCCCACCAGGTGTGTGTTTGTTAGAAGCGTAATAAGTGATAGATATATATCTTGTCAGTAAACTCCTAGACTATAGATATACTATATTGTAAAATGCAATTCCTTCAACTTTCCCGTCGCAAATTTAAACTTCAATGTATTCTGTTCATAATGTCAAAATGCATATATTTATTGTGCATATAAAAATGAAATGTTATCTTCATAATTTGTAATATAAAACACTTACTTTGGTAATGGTTTACATCATCCACTGTTACAAAAATACTTTTAAAATATAGTCAATGACATAAATCATTAACACGGATAAGATGCTGATCATGCTTTCTAGGCTAACGTTTTCGAATTTGTTGCTTGGAAATTATCACTAATTGTATAATGCAACTTATTTACTAAAATTTCAAGCTCGAAATAAATGTAGTACATGTCGTGTATTATATATATATATATATATATATATATATATATATATATATATATATATATATATATATATATATATATTCGTTATGCCTATATGTTCACATGAAATTTCATACCATTTACACTTAAAATTCAGTTTTAGTCGTCAGAAAAGGAAAAGAATGGTCAGTTATTACAGTCAGTCAGGAGTACATGGAGCACGACTACCTTCTATGTTTTGGAGAGCTAACCTAATATAATGGGGTGGAAAATAAACCGATATTTCCAGTAAGAAATACTCATCAACAGACATAATACAATGGGGTGGAAAATAAATCGATAATGCCAGTAAATCAGTTTGTTTATACTATAGTTATAGTTATAGTTATAGTTCAATGTAAATTATTTCTCGCTCAGCTCTCTGTTCCATCCCTTTAAATTCATTCATCATTTAATGTTGACTGTTTCAGAGCAAATTATCGTATTTGTCCCCAAATACTAGAAACTCATGCGATTAGTTTTACATCTGCCGATATGTTGAACCCAAATGAAGACGTCTGTACTTAAAAGACAGTTAATAATTAAAAACCGTTTTCAATTCATTTTTTGAAACAGACTATAATTTTAAAATCGCTAACATTTACACTGGTATGATTCCGATTTTAATATAATCTTAGAAGACACACGTCATAATCATAATCATAATTAAATCATTCAGTATTAATAATGTAGAATATTGAAAGAATTACAAAGCACGCAATTTACTATATATTCACTATGACTGATATCATCAGGATATGTATTTGTACTTTTGACAACCTGATGAACACTTTCCACTTTCGGCAAATAATAATTTTATTGACCTGATAACCAAGTTTTTATAATTTCGAATCATTTATTACGTCAGTATCGTTGCATTTGTTAATTTACTGAGAAAGTAAAGTAAAAATACAGGTTGCAATGCAAGACGTGAAAACTTCCTATTCTCGCATAGTGTGCTATTTTTGACACACGTTGTAGGAGTATTTTGTACAAGAACACTGAAGTTGTTATTCCTCCTACTAAAGGTTCAACAAAAGGATAAAAATAGATCAGCCATTCTAACCTACTGACAGGCCACTTGCCAAACGTATTCATCTAATCCAAAAGGGGAAACCATTCACCAATTTAGTAGCTGAAATAAATACTTTCTGTCTTGTTTAATATTGTGATAGTAAAGGTCAGACCACTAAAACCATTGTGTAAACTAATGTCTATCATCTAAAGGTTCCACCGTGTTTACTGTAGTACTGGATATTTTTTATACATATAACTTGATTTCTCACAACATGGGCAATTTTCATTTGAATCTATGCATTAATATACAAATAAATTGTGCTAATAAATATCCACTACATTTTGTAAACATGAATTTTCACAACAAATATTTAGACCTAATCAGATCATTACAAATGAAGTGCATGTTTAGAGTATGTCAACATTGTCACATTTACAATGGATGAAAGTATAAATGTATAATATATATAACTACAGTCACTGAAAAACCGCGTAATTGTGTACAGTTGTTATATGAGTTAATAATTCGGGTGACAGAATGTGTATTTTCTCTGAAGGTTTTTGTAGTACATTTAAATAAGAAACAGTTTTCTCTGTAGCATCGAAATTATTTCGAAAACACCAAAACTATAATATGATAGTTTAATTCTGTTCACCCAAGTTCACTAAATTTAGGAAAAATAATGTTCACAATTAGAAAACAATTAGAAAATACCGAAACTTAGTTGCTTTTTCATTAGTAGACATTTTAAAAATTATTATTAATCAAATATTCGGTGAATCTGGTATTTCAAAATTATGTTTAATTTCATTAAGAGTGCACTTTTAAGTAATTTGTAGTACTGACTAAGAAGGTGAGTGAGTGACCCTTTTCTTAAACTGCTCCTTCAATTTTGAACTGTCTTCCCCACAGTCATCGTTACTCTCACTCTAAGACCTCCTTTCTGTCTTCCCTATAAACTGACCTATTTTAATCTTAACTCTCACTTCTCTATACATATCCTTGCAACTTTTCAAATAGTTTCTCTGTATCCCTTTATTTTTGTTAGTAGTTCTGCATGTGCCAGGAGCATTTCCGAGAACAGGCGCTTTATAAATTTTATTTTTACAATTAATTAAAATATGTAATGTGTAGAGCAGATCTCCCGTTTATACTCCATCATCTGTGTCCATTGTGTCTAGATCTGACCTTGCAAGAAAATGTCCATTTTAATTATTTTTTGCCAACTATTGTCTAACACAAGTCAAGGAAAGGTCACATCAGAATACATTTACTAAATTACAGACGCCAACATAAATAATGTCGATGACACGGTTTAAGTTGGGTACAAAGTACATGCAAATTAATGAGCATAGTTTTGTCTAGAAGCGACACAAACATATATCATATTTTCTTTTGATCAGGTGCACATAGCTTCTGATCAACAAATATGTATGGTATGTCAATACATGTCGACTATACTGGTTGTTTGTTGGTTGAATGATTTATATAGTAAAATCTCACGTTACACGTTATTGTATTTACTAGGACATGTTTTTCATCACTGGTAGTAGTCTGTTCTCTGGCAAGCAGCTAGGCAAAGCTCGTGAATGATAGACAAAGACATAGTAATTCTATTGCAGCCAGAAAGGTCGTTGGCATCACCATCAAATTATAAATAAATAAACCTGTAATTCCTATCGAATAAACTTGTAATTATCATTGAATAAACCCATAGTTACTATATAGTGATTTTAAACTCATATTGTAGTGTAATGTTTAAAGTTGCAGAATGTAATATATACTAGACGAAAATAACTTTCTCATCATTGAAAAAGATTTCATAAGTACTTGTCCGGCTTTTTGTGATTTGGGTGATTTTCAGTGTCATACAAAATGTACATGAATTCGTGTAGTTGTTTCGTTAAAGGGTGTTTGAAGTAAATCTGAGTTGTCAGAACAAATGGTGAGGACAGGTCAAAGGTGACATCCAGGTAGGCGTGCTTGCAACATGACAAATTCACGTGATCACTTTGTATGACTAAGTTTCACGCAACAGGTAGATGGACGTTTGATTACATAAAATTCAATTGTTTCGCAATGTGCATGCCTTTAGGAACACCATTGTGTTTGTTGAGAAGTAAGATGTGTCCTGTCGCGATTAGCTGTATCAAGCCCGAGATGCCATCATCATTCAGTCTATGCAATTTATCATTAGACTTCTCGTAGATTGTGTACTTGACATTAATTGCATTGATTCGAAACTATGACGACACTGCGTGCATTGAAATTTTGTAGTTCAAATTTAAACTGCACACATTCCATGAGTACTATTGTAATTTGTTAGATGAATATCTGAATTTATAGTAATATGTTAAATGCATTACAAGGCCTAAGGTCTAAATTTAAAATACCATGTATTACATGAAACATGTCACTATCAAGTCGTTTTGTTTGTTAAAAGACTCATGGAAAATGTTGCCATTATCCACAGAAGATTATGACACTGTGATAGCAATCAAAGTATTTTACTATTTTATGATCAGCTAAAATGCATTCCTCAATATTATTTATATATTAATAATCGTGACCATGCAACTTTTAGGAGTTTACAATTGTAGCACTTTCATATGAAGTTTCAGAGTGATATTTCCAAAATTTCACTTTGATTTTTAAGTTTAAAATATCAGTTATATGTAATGTACAAATAAACAATTTGTTCCTAAGTTGTTGTTGACATAATTTATGTAATGTCTCCAAGGAGACCAAACTAGATGCACCTGTTCAAATGAAAATAATATTTATGTCTTTATTTACATTGATTGATACATGCACAGTCGTGTTTCTTGACGTTTCGACTGTTGGTGTACCTCTGAGTCAGTTCTTGGTACGCCAATCAGGCTTGAATGGAGAGACCTACCGGTACATATGGTATGTGCCTAGTCTCATTTGATAGCCGCCCGAGGGTTAATATACGAGTCTTACTTGCTATGGTAGTAGGACCTAAACTTTAAACTTTGCGTTTACTTATTTAGAGATTACGAGCGATATTGACAATTTTAGGAAACTTAGAGTTATACCGGACAGAGATCATAAGTATTGTAGCCGTCAACAGTAGGGTATGTCCTTCGAGACCTGTTGACAATACAAATCATGTCGTGCCATAATTGCATTACTCCAGGTTTCAAAAAAGAATTTCCTAGGTAATGGTACACACTTATTATAACTCAATTTGTGAGTGGGATGTATTGTATGAACCAGTGTTTAGTCACCTGTCTGGTGACGGCTGAATGAGTCGTTTAACAATCACAACTACCTTGCGGTCACGTCTGTCCTTTATTCGTCCCTTGCTAAAGATTTAGATGTTCATTTACTAAGGGAAAGTTGAATAATTCTGGTTTTGACGTTACCAGTTCTACAGTTCTTAATAATTATAATAACGTATCACTTACAAAATAAGTTAGGAGTGATCAAATATGACAAAACAATAATCATATAAACCTCGTTTTATATTTTAAATCCTTGCACTAATAACATTTACAATTCTGAGTTCTAAGTTTCTGGTCACCACAAATAGTTTGTCGGTGTCCTTTCATTGTGTTGATAGTTCTGTATCTGCGCCTGGATCGCTTCCAAGTACAGGCACTTTATAAATTCGCTTTATTATTATTATAATATGTAATGTGTAGAGACGATCTCCTTTCTATACTTCAGTATCTATATCCGGTAGTGACTAGATCTGACCACAAATGGAATTGTCCATTTATTCCAAATGTTGTTTGACACAACTCAAGGAAGAGTCATACCAGAATATATTTGCTAAATCACAGACGCCAACATGAATAATGTCGATGACACGGTTTAAGTCGGATACAGAGTGTATCTAAATTAATGGGCATCATTTTACCTTTGGCTAGGAGCGATAATAGTTAAAAAATAATTTATCATGTTTTGTTTTGATCAGGTGCACGTAGCCTTCATCAACAAATATGTATGGTCTATCAACACATATCGACTATACTATTTGCTTGTTGGTTCAATGTTTTCTCTACAAAAACTCCAATTACATGGATATTGGGTGTATCTAAACAATCTGAATATATTGTTTACAGGAAAAATTATACGCCATTATATTTACTTGAACTGTATCAACCGGTAGCAGTCATATATCGATCAAAACAGATATACAAACTTACACACATTACACACGTTATTGTATTTACTGGGTCATGTTTTCTATATCTCTGATAGCATTCGGATCTCTATTAAAACAACTAGGCAAACCCTGTGAATGATTCGGTGACGTAATAAATCTACAAAGTTTGTCATTAACATCATCAACAAAGATAAATTACAAATGGATACACCTGTAATTACTGAAGGGGGTGGGGTGGTGATTTTATACTGATATCAAAGTGTAATTTTCAAATTGGTATACCATAAGGCTATGCGTGTTTTATGTGAACATTTAATTGATTGATTTTGATTGATTGATTGATTGATTGATTTTTATTACCTGTACAAGAAATAATTACAGATCACTTGGAAAAAAATATATATACACAATTTATACAGGCAATGGGAGTCAGAAAATAGCTTTGCTAATCAAGTCTGACCCCTTACATTAATGGTTAATGGTTAAACATTCACGGGTGTTACTAAACGCACTTGCCCCTCCCCTCAACCCCCATCCCAATCCCAGTCATTTTACAAGTGATGAGAAGAAAGTTGGGTAAAGAATGCCAACTATGCTATATATTCTTTTAGTAAATCCATTTTAAGTAACCACTTGAAACTATGTCGTGTTGGTTCCTTCCTGATATTGTATTTGATGTCGTTCCATGTAGTTGCACCTGTATATGATATTGATTGTTGTTCAACTGATGTCTTCACTAGAGGAATACATAAATTGCCCTGAACCTTCTGTCGTGTATTGTATTCATAATTCAACAGCGTGCAGTGATCGGTTACAGAGTGTGGTAAATTATTGTGTATTAAGTCGTAAACAAAAACCCCCACTAAATACTTGTGTAACTTAAACACGTCGAGAATTTCTAACTGGTTGAAAAGAGGAGAAGAATGTTCCCGAAAATGGCTATGCGAGATAGCACGCATAGCCATTTTCTGGGATAATAAAATACAATGTAAATATGAATGAAAAGTATTTCCCCAGACTTCTAACCCATAGGATATATGAGGTTGGATGAAAGTGGTGTAGAGTAAAGTAAGTACATGTTTCGGTACGAATTCCCTCAGTTTGAAAATGGCTCCTATTTTTCTTCTTATAATATTATTTACATGACAAATGTGTTCCTTCCAAAGCAGATGTTCATCAATGACAATACCAACAAAAGACGCATAATTAACTTGCTCAATAGCATTCCTATTTACATAAAGAGTTCCACTGACACTGGGTGAAAACCTACGACTTCTCATAAGAATGTACTTTGTTTTAGACTCATTTATTGTGAGCTTGTTTGCAGTACACCAAGCCGTCACATTATGAAACTCGTGGTTTACTATGGACAGGTCAATATTGTTGAACTTTGTGGGAAAAGTGTAAAAAAGGTTCGAATCGTCTGCAAGCAATCTGAAATCACAATATGACAATGAAAGTGGCAGGTCATTGATATATGATAAAAATAGTGTTGGTCCCAAGACAGAACCCTGTGGGACTCCGCGTGTTATTGGAGAATAGGTAGAGTTAGGGGTAAACCTCGAATTCCATAATGTGCAAGTTTAGATAATAAAATATTTTGATTGATGGTATCAAAGGCCTTTGAGAAGTCAATGAAAATGCCAAGGGTAACCCTCCCTTCGTCTATCTGTTTAACAAGATGATTCACTAAGTTTATAACAGACAAATTTGTACTATATTTTTCTCGAAAACCATATTGGTGCTCATATAGTATTTTGTTATGTGTGATGAATGATAGTAAACAGTTCTCGACTAGTCTTTCTAAAACTTTGCTTACAATTGGAAGGATTGAAATTGGCCTATAATTGCAAGGAACTTGTTCTGATCCCTGTTTAAATAATGGTTTCACTTTTGCAATCTTGAGGGCATTGGGGACGTCACCACAGGAAAAAGGAAGGTTGAAGATGTACTTTAAGGGTTTAGCCATTACATTAGCAGTGTCGAATAGCAATCGAGCTGGGAGTTTGTCATAGCCACAGGACTTTTTAACATCTAGAGTATGTATGATATTTTTTTTTTGCAGCCTTCCATTTTATCAGCTAACTTTGGGCCGATATGAAAAAAAAGTCATTGAAAGCTGACACAATATCCTGTGGTGAGGTATATTGGTTGTCATAGTTGTCAGAGGAAATTATAAGTTTATCAGGTAGGCCACCCTTGGCATTATCATTGCCCCTGTGAAGAATATCATTGATTATTCCCCACGTTTTCTTAACATTACCCCTGTTCTCCAAAAACAGATTACTATAATACGTCTTTTTGGCATTTCTGAGGATAGATGTTAAAATATTCCTATAACATTTATACTTGTTGGCAACGTTTATATTAAAACCTGAATTGATGACATTAGAATACAATCTGTGCTTCTTATTGATGGATTTTCTAATTGCTCTTGTGCTCCATGGCTTCTTACGTCCGGTTTTCTTTACATTGTGTTTTACAATTGGTGCATGCAAGTCACAAATATCTGTGAACACCGAACAAAACCTATCATAGGCTAAATTTACATCAGTACATTCATATATATTATTCCAAGATACATTACCAAGGGTTCTCAAGAATAATTCTTTGTCGTAATTTCTATAACTTCTATATACTATCTGTTTATACTTTGGTTGAAAATTACATACATCAAATATTGCAAATACAGGGAGGTGATCCGTGACATCTGTTAAAATTGTACGGGTTTGGATTGTGTTAGAACATATATTGGTGTAAATATGATCAATCAACGTGCTTGATGTGCTGGTTATTCTAGTTGGAGATGAAATAAGCTGGTGTAAATTCAAACAATTCATACTAGAAAGGAACATTTCAGAATTGATATTGGAATTGTTGAGGTCGACATTAAAGTCTCCCATTAAAATACAGCCCGATCTGTTGAGTTTGAACTCGTCTAACACTTCAGTTACATTTGCTTGAAATTCTTTAAGGTTTATATTTGGACGTCTATAGATAACACCAATTTTTACCTTGTGATTCTTAATATTCATTTCTAACCAAAGTGACTCGGCATGAATTACTTTAGCTTGCAACAATTTGTACTTTATAGAGGTAGAAATATATGCACCAACACCTCCGCCCCTGGTATCGTCACGACAATTTATTTCCAGTGAATACCCATTTAAAGAAAAAAGATTTTGATCCGGAATACTCCACACCTCAGAAACCCCAATTATAGTGAAATCAAAATGTATAACATCTTCAAAAAGAAGCCGTAAGTTATCAAAGTTCTTATTCAGAGATCTTGCATTAATATGAACCATAGATAATGAATTGTTGAAATGGCCTGAGAAAGTGCCATTGAACATTTGCGGTGATAAAACAAAATTATTTACATCAAATAAACTTTGAGAAGTGTCATCATACATTTAACATTTAAACATGATTTAGTTTATCTTATAATATGTAGTTAGGTAGTCAATGGACTTTTTGAATATCACTTTCATTACTTATGAGAAGAGATCGAGCAGCTTTGTTTTTTCTTACATAAATGTTCCCGTTGTAAGTCCACAAGTAGTCGTACATTGCTTGTTTTCGAACATCGTTGACTTGATGCAGTAGGACTCGTTGTGATGGGCAGAGATTTTCAATTATAAAAAATGCCTCTTTCTTGATGGTGTCCGATATTTCTCGTCGTCACTCCTTAGAGTTTTCTCCGTTTGTCGCATACCATGTTTCTAATCCTGCGCGTTGTAGATCTCACTATTATCGATCTTGTACGGCGACTTCTTTGGTGTTGATTGTGTGCGTTGTTTTCACCCGGCTGTACAGGGTTCTGTTTGGCGCCATTTCTATGAGAAATGTCTATGTCATCTGAAGTTACAGTGGAATCGATTTTCTGTAGAACGTCAAGAGCGATGGTATCTGTGTTTTCCTGGCCGTTGTCAGACTCAGGAATACCAGCTATTTCAAGATTGATTCTGCAGTTGTATTAGTCTGAAGAATGCAGTTTTCTGTTTCAAGTGTCGCGACTCTCTTGCATAACAATATGTTGTCTTCCTTCAAGGTGTCATTGCATTCCTGCATACTCTCAATCTGTTTCCTCATATTTTCAAATTGGTGGTTAATAAAATCCATTGATTTTACCATATTATTCTGGGTTTCTGTGAGAAATTTGATGTCTTCTTTCATCTCCATGATGGCGTGAAGGACTTTTGCGAGATCACTTGTTTCTGCTGTTGTCTCGGTAGCTGGTTTAGTATGAGTTGTCATTTCAAGGTCAAGCTCAGGTGTAATGCCTTCCATGTTGTTGCCTGTTGCCGACTTGGCTTTGAGCGGTTCTTTTCCAAATCTTCTGTTTTCACATTTTAATCATAAATGTAGGTCTCCCTGGCGGAGTCTTACCTTCTTTCTGGTATCGTAATCTCCACATTTCATGATTTAACGAAAACAGTACAAGTAAAACTGGAAAATCAGAACTGTTTTCAGGAGCGATATGAAGTGCGTGCGTATGTGTAACACCTTTATTGTCTAATTGATAATTTATTGTTGGATTATATCCCTGAATTGGATATACCACTCTTATCACATGCTTAGACAGTTAAATGTACGAAATTGGTAGTAGTCGGTTCTCTAGCAAAGCAAAGTTTGTGAATGAGACAAAGACACCATGATTTTATTGCAGCCAAAAATGTCGTTGACATCATCATCAAATTATATTATATTCTTATTGAATAAACTTGTAATTAACACTGAAATAAACCCATAGTTACTATATAGTGATTTTAAACGCATATTATAGTGTAATGATCAAAGTTGCACAATGTGATATATACAACACGAAAATAATTTTTTCATCATTGAGGGGGATTTCATAAAGTAGTTGTCAGTTTTTTTGTGTGATTTGGGTGATTTTTTAGTGTCATAAAGAATGTGCATGAATTCATGTAGTTGTTCGGTTAATGGCTGGTGAAAGTAAATCTGAGTTGTCAGAACAAAGGGTGAGGAAAGGTCAAACGTGACATCCAGGTAGGCGTGCTTGTAACACGACAAATTCACGTGATCACTTTGTATGACTAAGTTTCACACAATAGGAAGACGAACATTACATTATATCAAGTTCAGTTGTTTTGCAATATGCATGTATACGTCTGTAGGAACAATATTCTATTTTTGGATAAACATGATGTACAGTGTCGCGATCACTGTGCAGCATTTAGCTTGTAACAAACCCAAGATGCCATAATCATTCCGTCTATATAATTTATCATTACTTATTATAGATTATGTACTTGATATTGCACTGATTCGAAACTATGACGACACTGCGTGCAATGAAACTTTGTAGCGCAGATTGAAACTTCACTCATTATATGACTTATATTGTAATTTGTAAGATTAATGTCCAAATTTACAATATCGTGTATTACATGAAACATTTCCTTTCAAGTCATTTTGTTTCTTAAAAAACTCATAGAAAATGATGCCATTATCGACAAAAAACATTATGATGACACTGTGATGGCAATCAAAGCAATTTTCTATTTTATGATCAGCTAAAATACTGTCCATAATATTATTCATATATCAATAATCGTGATTATGAAACTTTTATTGGTTTACAATTGTAGCACTTTTCAAATGAAGTTTCAGAGTGATATTTTCAAAATGCCAGTGTTTTTTTTTCAGTTTGAAATATAGGGTATATGTAATGAACAAATAAACAAGTTGTTCCTACGTTGTTGTCACATATGTAATGTATCCAAGGAAACAAAACTAGATGCACCTGTTCAAATTTAAACACTATTTATATATGTATTTACAACCATTAGTTGATACATGCACAGTGATGTTTGTTGACGTTCCGACTGTTGGTGTATCTCAGTACTTGGTACACAATTGTGCTTGAACGGAAAGACCTATATTGTTTAATGTGCATTGCCTCATTTGATGACAGCCAATGGTTAATATATGAGTCTTCCTTGCTATGATAGTAGTACCTGAAGTTTAATCTTCGAGTTTACTTATTTAGAGTTTACGAGCGATATGGACAAGTTTAGGAAAATTAGACATCTTAAGTGTTGTAGCCGTCAATAGTAACGTATGTCCTTCGAAACCACCCGTTGACAATAGAAATCATGCCAGGCGATAATTTTAGTACTCTAGGTCTTACAAAGAATTGTTTAGGTATAGGGAAACACTTATTAATTCTATTTGTGAGTGGGATGCATTGTATGAACCAATGTTTAGACACCTGTCTAGTGACGATTGAAAGAATCGTTTAACAATCACACCTACCTGGCAGTCACGACTGTCCTTTATTTGTCCCTTGCTACATATTTAGATGTTCATTTGCTAGGGGAAAGTTGAATGCTGGTTTTACAGTTGGTCAGTTCTTAGTAATTATACTGAACGCATCACTAACAAAATGAGTTAGGAGTGATCAAATGTGACAAAATATAAACTTCATTTTATATTTTAAATCTTTGCACAGATACGTATTTAAAATTCCAAGTTATAAGTTTCTGGTCACCACGAGCGATTAGATTGATTTCTTTATTCTTCTAAATGGACATTTTATATTCCCCTAGGTTACATTTGATATTAAATTTTGAGGCTAGACACGCATAACATTTAAAGTACATTAATGCCAAATCTGGTATAATTTATTGTAATTGTAAACCGACATTTCTTAAGAGTCTTTCAAAATTATACATATATAAACAAAGCAACACACTATTGTTTCATTATGGCATGGTCAGATTATCATCTACTGTGCCGTTAAAAACATACACGAGACGTTACTCTGCATAAGCGATCTGTAAAATAGTTTAGCAAAGTTGCAAATAGTTTTAAACACTCTTACATTAAGGCATAAAGCATTTATTTTAATTGTTATCTTTCGCAATGTGCTATTTTTTTTCAAAGTACACAGAGCTATGGAAAAGTAGAGGAAATATGCAATCAACAAACAAACCTTATACCATGTTGAGTTATTATGGTGAATGTTTATACATACACTGTTTATGCGTAGTCAAGGCAACATGCACCTGATTAAATAGGAAGAAAGTGTGTCATTATTTACTGACACATGTCGCTTTAAGCATTAGTCGCCAATTTTCGGATTTCGTCGTACCAATCACCAAATTGATGCTTGGATGGTTGCAGACAATAGGCACCCTTTTTAGACAGAAATTTAGTTTTGCTTTTTTTCCGCTTGGATAGAGGAAAGCGTCTTGACTAAGATAAAACATTTTTTCCTGATTGTCTTGCCTTTAGTAACTTATATAACATTTGAAGCGAATATATTGCCATAATATTCCTCCAAGAGTTTATTTTGTTATTTGATATTTGTGAAATACATTTTAAGAAAATATCTACCATGGGAACAGCAATCATGATTTGACTTCATATATGTTAGTATTATAAAAACATGTGTCGGAATGGGTGTCGTACATAACAACTATTCAATTATAGCAAATTATAGTCAACTGTGAGCTTCAAAAACAAAAATAATCTACCTTAAAACTACACGTATCGTTTACTAGAATGTTTGAAAACAATGTGCGCTGAACAGAAGAGTACATTCAGATGTGTTGTGTTGTGTTGTGTTGTGTTGTGTTGTGTTGTGTTGTGTTGTGTTGTGTTGTGTTGTGTTGTGTTGAAGGTTTATGTTGATGGCAATAAATACGTGTCTATCAACTGGAGGTTGTCGATTGCTATAGACTTCAGTTTAAATTTTGTAGCATGAAATTTTGATCTAGAGATATGACGATGAAAAAGAACAGATGAACAGTTTCAATTTAATCGACGTTTTGGACTCGGCATTACTGACAGTATATATCACAAATATATAAAAAATCTGAAAATCTTTACCATTGTTTTATTTTTAATATGATGCTTCGAAATATGAATTGTGAAATGTGGATATCATGCTAATCAATGAAACAAACTCTTTTAGCACTCAATGACTTTGATAACGGCCGCTGTATGGGAAGAAGCCTTCCAGTAAAGAATACTTCCTTAAAACTGTGAAGTGTTTTAAAAATAAGTTTTTAAACTTGTTATAATAGATTGTTAATAGTTTCAGATTTTCCAATTAATTCCGAATCAAGAATTATGTAAAATTCTCTTGATGCGTGGATGTGTTTGTATTGTCCCAACGTATGGAACGGACAGTTGCGTATGTAATAACAAGTTCAACGGACGACTCATTTCAAGATAAGTTTACGTCAATTTGTTGTGTCAGTTTACATTTTATCTCCTGAAGATAGTTCTAGAATAATATCTATAATGACAGATTTTGTTCCACATGTTGGTACACATCTTGAGGATGTATATTTTTTCTTTCACTAAACTTCTCTCTTCTACATAAAAATCGGACTGTTGAATTGAGATTTGTAGTATGTTTGGTAGAAAAAAATCAAACCCAAATAGAAATTCACATGTTGAGTAGGTTACTATGACAGCATACACATGAGTTTAAATATCTCTGAATAAGATACACTGTACTAGTCCGAAATGTATATAAAAAAGTAACGTGATCTACTGTTTCTAGCCCATAGCATTGTCTTGTCTATTTTAATATTGCAATAGACGAAGAAATATGTATTCAGCTCATGAAGCCAGCACTACCATTCCTATATTAG
>NC_135567.1:2793108-3008108 GCF_964340395.1 Glandiceps talaboti | reverse complement strand
CCTCCCAACATCTCAGCACACATACTATGCAGTTCAAATGATTTGTTTTCAACAAACTCAAACTCTGACTCTGACATTTGTATCATTTTTTTCTTTTATATTAAGACCAATTATCACCAATATTAACTGATTACACTGCAACTATAAAGCGAGCAAAAAAAAGCTATGGACACAAGTTTGGAAAATCTGAGTAAACATCTCGGTATATATCCATGAAATGTGTGTTAGAGTTTGGATTATTTAGCTTTATCATATTTAACAAAGTCTTGAAGTATTTTAAAATCCATATGTAAAGTGTTCTCAGCTTTATTGAACATCAAACATAGTTTGCCATGTCAATATGCTGTTGATTGGTTTTCGTTGATATTGTTATTTAATGATAACTAACCATTACCTGTAATATTTAACTTTAAACGCACGTCAAATTATTTAAGTTGTATTTATTACCATACACTAACTCACAACGTAAATATTTGCTAGCTGTGAACTTATTTCCCTCAATGAATCTGTGACTTTAATTTTTTTTTTGATCTTAATTTCCTTTTCTTTGGACAGATGTGGCCGTAGCGTCAACCTCCATTTCCAATGCAGCCAGTGTAATCTACACATCTGGTGGATCGGCACAGACCATCAGCATCACACTGGGATTAACAGCACCTGCAGGTACTGATGGAAGTGTCACGAAGATAGACGTATACTTCACCAATAATGTTGACTTTAAAGCCAGTGGAATAACAAAATCTAATGCCGTGACGAACACATTTGGTTCAGCGATTACCGTGACAGCTGGTTCCACTGATGACAAAAGCTTCATTGCCGATCAGACAGTAGATTTAACTATAGATGCAGCCAACTGTGCAGATTATACACATGTATGCGTTGTTATCACTGCAACTGGTGATATAGATGTCTCCAATGACTTTGGTTGTCTACCTTTCGGTACAACTGTTGGTACTGAAGCTGGAACAAAGGACTGCAAAGGTAATGCACACTTTAATTGACTCAAGTTCTAAGTCTCACCAATATATTTGGAGACATAATAATGCTTATCAAGACGATAATGTATGTTCATATGTCAAACATAGGCATCTTTAAGATGCAAAACTATTTGAAAATGCGAACTACTCTTGTAATCATTGACTGTAGAATTATATGTATCATGTTCTTAAATTTGTTATTGAAATCATATAAAACTCCTCTCAACTTCTGACCTTTCAACATCCCAGTGTATATTCTCTGCAGCTGGATTGACCTTTTTATTCAACAAACTCAAACGAAGACTTTGAACTTGTATTGCATATTTTCCCTTTATATTAACACCAACTCTTTTCACCAAATTCAACAGATTACACCACAACTATAAAACGAACAAACGAATAAAATTTGAAAACAAGTTTGGAAGTCTAGTATTTGACCTTCAAATGTTTGTTAGACTTTGGATAATTCATATTGTATATGATTCAAGAAATGTTTGAAAATAAGTATTTTAAAATTTATTTCAACATTATTATATCCTTCATTGAAGATCAAACGTGGTTTGGCCTGTCAATATGATTAAAGACATTGTGCTGTTTCGATTTCGTTCATATTGTTATTTTAATGTCACCTAACCAATACCTGTAAATTATATGTAGTAATTTAAATTAATGTCTCCTGGTATGCAATGATTACTAAGTTGTATTTATGACAATACACTGTTTAAAAACTCGCCGATTATACTACTTTAATAATTATATCCTTCAATCAATCTCAACGACGTTCTAAAAAAATGTTTCTTAAATGTAATTTCTTTGGATAGATGTGTCAGTAGCATCAACTTCCATTTCCAATGCAGCCAGTGTAACCTATACAGCAGGTGGGTCGGCACAGACTATCACCATCACACTGGGGTTAACGGTACCCGGAAGTAGTGACAGACCTGTCACAAAGATTGGCGTCTACTTTACCAATAATGTCAATTTTAAAGCCAGTGGAATAACAAAATCTGCTGTAGTGGAGAAGACGTTTACTTCAGCGATTACCGTGACAGCTGGTTCCACTGATGTCAAAACCTTCATTGCCGATCAGACAGTAGATTTAACTATGGATGCAACCAACTGTGCAGATTATACACATGTATGCGTTGTTATCACAGCAACTGGTGATATAGATGACTCCAATGACTTTGGTTGTCTACCTTTCGGTACAACTGTTGGTACTGGAGCTGGAAGAAAGGACTGTAAAGGTAACTTAAATAATAAAAACGTCGAATTCTAAGTCACATAATATCTTTAGGGTATAATAATGCATAACTAGTTGATACTGTACGTTCAAATATTAAATACTGGCCTCATCTAAATGCACAACTAATTTAAAAAATCAACTTTTGTTGTAATTATTTATTGTAGCAACATTGTTATCGAGTATATTATTTTCAAAGTCAAATAATATTCCTCATGTTCTGACCTCCCAACATCTCAGCACACATACTATGCAGTTCAATTATTTTGTTTTCAACAAACTCAAACTCTGACTCTGACATTTGTATCATTTTTTTCTTTTATATTAAGACCAATTATCACCAATATTAACTGATTACACTGCAACTATAAAGCGAGCAAAAAAAAGCTATGGACACAAGTTTGGAAAATCTGAGTAAACATCTCGGTATATATCCATGAAATGTGTGTTAGAGTTTGGATTATTTAGCTTTATCATATTTAACAAAGTCTTGAAGTATTTTAAAATCCATATGTAAAGTGTTCTCAGCTTTATTGAACATCAAACATAGTTTGCCATGTCAATATGCTGTTGATTGGTTTTCGTTGATATTGTTATTTAATGATAACTCACCATTACCTGTAATATTTAGCTTTAAACGCACGTCAAATTATTTAAGTTGTATTTAATACCATACACTAACTCACAACGTAAATATTTGCTAGCTGTGAAATTATTTCCCTCAATGAATCTGTGACTTTAAATTATTTTTTTTTATCTTAATTTCCTTTTCTTTGGACAGATGTGGCCGTAGCGTCAACCTCAATTTCCAATGCAGCCAGTGTAATCTACACATCTGGTGGATCGGCACAGACCATCAGCATCACACTGGGATTAACAGTACCTACTGATGAAAGTGTCACAAAGATAGACGTATACTTCACCAATAATGTTGACTTTAAAGCCAGTGGAATAACAAAATCTACTGCCGTGACGAACACATTTGGTTCAGCGATTACCGTGGCAGCTGGTTCCACTGATGACAAAAGCTTCATTGCCGATCAGACAGTAGATTTAACTATGGATGCAACCAACTGTGCAGATTATACACATGTATGCGTTGTTATCACTGCAACTGGTGATATAGATGACTCCAATGACTTTGGTTGTCTACCTTTCGGTACAACTGTTGGTACTGAAGCTGGAACAAAGGACTGCAAAGGTAATGCACACTTTAATTGACTCAAGTTCTAAGTCTCATCAATATATTTGGAGACATAATAATGCATATCAAGACGATAATGTATGTTCATATGTCAAACATAGGCATCTTTAAGATGCAAAACTATTTGAAAATGCGAACTACTCTTGTAATCATTGACTGTAGAATTATATGTATCATGTTCTTTGTTATTGAAATCATATAAAACTCCTCTCAACTTCTGACCTTTCAACATCCCAATGTATATTCTCTGTAGCTGGATTGACCTTTTTATTCAACAAACTCAAACGAAGACTTTGAACTTGTATTGCATATTTTCCCTTTATATTAACACCAACTCTTTTCACCAAATTCAACAGATTACACCACAACTATAAAACGAACAAACGAATAAAATTTGAAAACAAGTTTGGAAGTCTAGTATTTGACCTTCAAATGTTTGTTAGACTTTGGATAATTCATATTGTATATGATTCAAGAAATGTTTGAAAATAAGTATTTTAAAATTTATTTCAACATTATTATATCCTTCATTGAAGATCAAACGTGGTTTGGCCTGTCAATATGATTAAAGACATTGTGCTGTTTCGATTTCGTTCATATTGTTATTTTAATGTCACCTAACCAATACCTGTAGTAATTTAAATTAATGTCTCCTGGTATGCAATGATTACTAAGTTGTATTTATGACAATACACTGTTTAAAAACTCGCCGATCATACTACTTTAATAATTATATCCTTCAATCAATCTCAACGACGTTCTAAAAAATGTTTCTTAAATGTAATTTTTTTGGATAGATGTGTCAGTAGCATCAACCTCCATTTCCAATGCAGCCAGTGTAACCTATACAGCAGGTGGGTCGGCACAGACTATCACCATCACACTGGGGTTAACGGTACCCGGAAGTAGTGACAGACCTGTCACAAAGATTGGCGTCTACTTTACCAATAATGTCAATTTTAAAGCCAGTGGAATAACAAAATCTGCTGTAGTGGAGAAGACGTTTACTTCAGCGATTACCGTGGCAGCTGGTTCCACTGATGTCAAAACCTTCATTGCCGATCAGACAGTAGATTTAACAATTGATGCAACCAACTGTAAAGCATATACACACGTATGTGTTGTTGTCACTGCAACTGATGATACTACTGATACCAATGATTTTGGTTGCCTACCATTTGGTAGTACTGCTACTGGTGCTGGAACAAAGTTATGTGAAGGTAATGCCAACATTAATTTCCCAAATCGATCATTTTATTTCGTAGTTCATATTTTCAAAACCATACCCGAGAATATAAAGTGGCATTGGTATTATCTACATTAAACTTAATCAATACTGTTTTTAATAACATAATTTTCTCACTGAGTTGATTAAAAACACATTAAAATAAATTGTCCTAGATTATTTTTACAGATATAATTACCATTCTCCGAAATTAAACCGACTGATGTTATACAAGTTTTATAGCAATATATGATAATTGTTCATTGTAACATTGATGTATCTGACATAATATCATTGTAATGCTTAAATGAATTTATTTTCGTTTTTTGTTATTGCCGAACGTTCTAAAATGGATTTAGCAAGAATAGCAGATGAATGGAGAAATGAAGAATTTTTCAAACTAAACTGACCAGCTACAAGTTATTCTACATTTCAATATTTCAATATGATGACATTGTTTGTATAACAGCCTTCAATATCCCTTCATATTTGTGTAATTTCTATTGGTAAAATTTCATGTTCAATTGAACCATGGTATTTCGAAAAGTGGTTATGTGATAATATATATGCATAAAGGTTGGGTAAAGAGAACTTCAAATGATTTTGTGAACTAGGGCTTCAACAGATAACATAATTCGTATTTAGTCCTTTCTCGGGCATATTAAGATGACAACTTCTGTGTGGATTTACTTATTTACCAAAACTTAGGATCACTACAATCGGACAAGAATTTGCAAATGTTTCTTTGACACACACATGAGCTATCATTATATGAGAAGGTCAAAATATTGCTAAAGCATGAGTTATCAGAAAAAATAGATCAATTGTCATTGACATAACATTTGTTTCTCTGCATTTTCTCACAAAACCCCATATAATGAATGTTATTTGTCTTCAGGTGCTGGCTTTAAAGCTGGCTCGTTCTCTGTCACGGGTCCTTCTGGGTACAAATTGACTCATAAAACTGCCACCACCATAACCTTTGACGCTGCTCTGCTGAGTGCTGAAACATCTGTCGTTTCCATCACATCCTACAAACTGTACTTATCTGACAATGCTGATCTGTCTGCCACTGGAGCAAAACTATCTACTGCTATTGACGTCACAGGTGCACCAACTTCTGTCCCTGCCAATGCTGATGGTACTGCTAGTAAAGGTTTGACAACTGGTATGACTGCTAGCATAAAGATAAAGGATGAAGCTGACTGTAACACCTACACCAAACTTTGTATCAAAGTAGTACCAGGGGATTCTACTGTATGTATCGATCTCACCATTACCAACAAGGATTGTTCAGGTAAAACAAATTCAACTTACATAGTTTTAAATGTTAGTCAAAATATAAAGAAATCAAATGTAGTGATCAAAATGTGTTGTTGCTGTTGTTGTTATAGCTACATTTGAATGTGTTGTTTGATTTGTAACATGTATGCAGAATGTTGTCAATCCCGCTACAGCTGTGCAGTAGTAATTCATTAACTGTTCAAGAAGGGAAACCTGAAACACGTCAAATAGCAAACACTTTTATATCCAGTAGTATCTATTTCAAATCAACGTACGCCTTTTTATCGGTATTTTCGTAATAACTGTAATGTTAAAGAATTCATGTTCAAAACTTCCTTTTATTTGTAACTATTTAAAATTATATAGTTTTATCACTTTCAAATTCCAGGTGGCAATGGGGGTAGCAGTGTCATAGGAAGTGTCCTAACCATGTTCGGTGCTTCTGTTGTTGTCATGGTGACATGCATCATATAGTCAGCTAAATGGTACGTTGACAGTTCATTTTCGTTCTACCTTTTTGTAAGGTTATGTATATAATACATTATTTGTTCCCAAGAAAATAGAAAGTAGTGTACCATATTACAAAGTGTGATAATATCTGTCAGTGTAAATGTTCGTTTAATATAATACTGTAATACACTATGGCTAGAAAGAACGTCCAGTATAAGTAAAAGTAAATCAACCATGGATTTTTTTGTTTCAAAACACATTTATTCGGTTTAAATTTTATGTGTATACTATCATAATATGGTATGGTTTCTAAAGCCAACTTAACTAACTACACTACATTTTTCTTACTTATTTTACTTATTTTCAAGAAGTAATTTGACAAATCAGTATACATTATTAACCAGGATATAACACCGGAATAATTTGTACAACTTTTCCTTCACAATACAAGTTCTTAACAAACATCACGCGAACTATACAAGCAGTACAGTCCACGAATGTTTGCCCTGAGTTGTTGCCGTTACTACATATATTCCATTGACGAACTTTACTGTACAAACTAAACCAGTAATAACGTCCGGTTCTACCATCCGTGACTGCTAGCCGTCGACCGCAGAAACATGCATAGACGCTTTTGTGAACGAAGGGAACGGGACGGACTGCTACTCGACCTTTCCATTCTATGATCGCAAGTAACACATCATGTATGATTGGAGCTATTCAGTCGCATTGCTGATTTGAACTGTTGAAATTCGTTTGTCAATCATGTGTCGTTCCTCGACTTCAGTAGAACAATGATGATACCACCTCCACACTTCTTCAGTAAATAACATCGTCATTATAGTTCATCACCATAGTAACTATGTACATCAAGTGTAGTCAGCGTTGATGACCTTTGACCGTTAAATTATCCAACCGGTCTACAGACTCTCCTACACTGCCAAATCGGGTGATCTGTCTGCTGGGACAGTTACTCCGACAATATCTATGCGTGATTGTCAGCACTCTCTGGACTAAGAGATCGAGCTATTCAACTGCAATTACCAGGTGCTGTTACTCATTTTATATAGGAGATTGCTCCTATAAAACTTTTCCCAACAAAAGAAATTCAACACAGTACTATAAATGGGCTCAGTCTATGTTGGTATGTTATTTGTTTACTTGTTCATATGTTTGCTTATTTTTCTGTTTATGTCTTCACTGATAGTGTTACTACTATATATCCATATAGTTCGACTTACTTTCTTATTAGAAATATTGACTTTTTTTCCAACCGTCAATTTGAATGTTAAACATTTTCTACTGCTATTTCCATTGCAACAAAAATACTTATGCGCCAGTACAAGACTACAAGGTTGATTGTTCATTACACAATATTTTCTTATTCTCTCATTTGTATTCCTTACTTTGTCACCATCAAAATCAAAATCAAATCATTTTCATCGTAGGATGAGCAGTTGCAGAAATGAGTGTAAATAAACCAAATCTTCAAATTAACCCTTTGAACCCTAAAGGCCGGTATACCGGCCTATTGGAGTTTGACTTTATATCCGAAAGGCCGGTATACCGGCCGTATCGCCTAGCAATATAACAGCCAATCAAACAACCCGTTACTACACGTGTTTGGCATCCAAACATAGTGATGACGTACAGTGCCGCCATTGTTAACGTCGCTGTGTATTACTTTATCGGACCTTGCTCTTCAAAAATGCCTCGTAGATGTATTACAAATGCTCAAGTGCTGCAAGATGTGCTGAGTTCGGATGAGGAAAATGTGCACGGTAACAATTATGGCCATGATAGTGATTTATCAAGTGAGCATTCTAGTGTAAACGGCGATTTCTGCCACGTTGATTCAGCTACTTCAAATGTTTCAGACGATGATAATTTCGACCTAGCACCTGTTGGCAGAGGGTGTGGCAGAGGGAGGGGGTCGTGGTAGGGGAGGTGGGCGTGGCAGGGGGTGTGGCAATGGAAGGGGACATACTGGAGCTCAAAGGAGAAAATTTTTCCCTCCCCTATAGGTTGGACAGTCAGTTTTTATCATTTATTTATCATTTATTCATGTTTACAACTAAAAAAATATATACGGGCAGACAAATATGATTTCAGAAAGAATATGATATTTCGGAACAGTTACCCTGGGGAGCTCAGGGTATACGTCACGTTACGCTGGGGAGCTTAGGGTTCAAAGGAACACAAAAACTAAACAACGTCGTAAAGATATATGCCTTAGTTTGAACACAAATTTACTTTTACAAATAAAAGCAAAACAAATTTGTTTAACCATGAAAAACGAAAGAAATGTTTTGTGAACATACACATGAACAAACTCTTTTTGACTGTTTTTTATCGACTTGAAATTCCAAGATAGTATTTCTAAATCAACATGTTGGCCTTTATTTGAAAAGGTTATGCAAATAACTGACATGGAAGCATGTAAATTATAGAAACACACAGAGTTTTGGAAACTATTTCTACGACTGCATGTCTGATTGTAATGACACAACTTCAAGTATTTTGAAAAGTACACGTTAGTAAATTTCATTTTTTTTTCTATACGAAACAAAAGTCTGATCTTGGCTGCAATATTATGTACAAGTCACCGGGTGAAAAAACATTGTATGCAGAAAATGTTATGCATTTGAAACTTTTTATTTATTTTGTGTTAGGTTTATTTATTAACATGCATTGAATTTAATTGTTGTGTAGAATTCGCATATCATTAAAATTTAGTTTTGAATAATTGATTTAATGTAGCAATGTACTCTAGGCATTTGTGACAACTAGTGTGACGTCATGACAAGTGCTAGTAGATGACAGCATATGACAAACCCGGTATTGGATATTTATTTTAGATTAATCATATGTGAATGAATCTGTACTTGTTTAGTTACACTGGTTGGAGTTTTAATGAAGCAATTTGGCACAATATTTGATATAGAAATTTAAAGATTAAAAATATATTTGGGTTCAAAGATCCAAAGAAATGGTCCCCTAAGTCTTTTATTTGACTACAACCCCGTTATACGCCTTTAGTCTATATTGCTCATTGAATCAACCTCGAAACACTTATATTTGCATATTGTAATCTCCAGTTAGTTGATAGCTGAGTTGATAAGAAACTCTGTATACAAGCTATCCTCTGGATCCATTCAAATCTGTGATAGACATTACATTGGCACATTGAAAGAGTTCTTGTAATGATTTCTTTATTTGCAATATATCTCGACTAGATGGCAGATGTTTTTGTCTGTACATGATTTTTATGGTGGAATAAAATGTGTTAAAACATACAAATAACTGTCTTATCTTTCATACGAGAGAGAGAGAGAGAGAGAGAGAGAGAGAGAGAGAGAGAGAGAGAGAGAGAGAGAGAGAGGAAGAGAGAGAGAGAGAGAGAGAGAGAGAGAGAGAGAGGAAGAGAGAGAGAGAGAGAGAGAGAGAGAGGAAGAGAGAGAGAGAGAGGAGATACAGACGGACAGTCACAGACAGACAGAGTCAGAGACAGAGACAGACAGACAGAGTCAGAGACAGAGACAGACAGAGTCAGAGACAGAGACAGACAGACAGAGAGTCAGACAGACAGACAGACAGACAGAAAGACAGACAGACAGACAGACAGACAGACAGACAGACAGAGACAGAGTGTGAAATGGTCGTTAATGATACTAATTGAGAACGCTGAAATAGTTTGCTGTAAGTGTTGGGTGTATAACAATTGCAGTCACAAGTGGAGCGAAAGTCTATCACAACAGTTCCTGTAATGGTAATGAAAGTTATGCTACGGGTTAACTTTCAATATGTATCAGGTCAGCTAACCATTACAAATGGGCGACCCTGAACTAGAAACAAACAATTTGTGCTTACAATAAACCAGTGCAAAAAATTCATTTGCAAGTAAATAATTTCACTATGTGTTACAGAAATTATGCCAAACAGATAAAATATCTTTCATTTGGGTAATTAAGATGGGTAATAAAAGGAGGCGCAATACCTGTGATTTGTATAGAGATAAATGTAGTAGAAATCACGTGACTAACATGTATTGGAAAGTGTGTGGACAGACGCCACATTATAGTTGAGGGCGCTGTCAATGTCCTTTAGTAATAGATTGTCAATAATAACACACGCGAGAGAGTAATAACAACATTTCCCAGTGTCACGTGAAAACATCTGTCTACATAAATGAACTAAAATGCTTATTTTCATTATTGATCTATTTTGGAACACTGCTAATAAATGAAACTAGCGGTGTTAAAGTGGCCATGATCAATCAGGTTGTAAAGTGGGTAAAACCAAATAGACTGAATAATTTCATGTAAAATTATTGTCATACCGGTCTGTTCAAATGTCTTCAAAACCACTCATCTTCATCTAACTGTCTTTGTATACCAATTGTGTCGACTATTAAATATTAGTATTGTAATGTAGTTGAGGTGTATTCGTGATGACGATCAATCGATACATTGTTCTTCTCTAACATGAAGCCGTGATAAAATGTTTTATACATTAAAAATAAAAAATAAATACCAAAGCCTCATCCATATGGCCACTTTAAACAGTGAGTAACAACAGTGTACATATCCTAAATATAGGTTTTTGCACGTTGATTATGATGTTTTTATATTCCATTCTGCCATGTAGGCTTAGTCGTTATTCATATATATTGACTATAAAAAATCATACATTTATGATGATAACCAGAGAATATACAGACTCGTTCATCTACATAATCGCTGTGAAATAGTTACTACCTGTCCGTGACATGAAAGAGACGTCTGAAATATGTTTTATCAGTAGACATTTATGAACATTTATTTAATTATATGGTTAGTTTGTGGGAATTAGAATTAAATAGATTGATGATAAACATAAAGTAATAAATGCCGTACGAATAAAGAGGAACGGGTATTCAGAGAGGTCATTATTTGTTTACATCTTTGGGGAAATCCCCGTATGTTTTGTTGAGTCCATCCGGGTCAAAGGTGACAAGGAGATGAATAGTTACTGTACAGTGACGTACATACACTGGCGTACTTGTCAGTTTATAAAGCTTCAGTCAAGCTAGTCTTAGTGTCCTGGTGACGCGTAGAGATAGCTTCCAATCATGTTTAATACTAAGAAACGAAGTGTGCCGTTGGATTAAATCTCAGACTACCACAATTCCCTGAGTGTATACAAACAAGTTGAATTTGGTCAGCTTTTTAGGCTACACATATATCTTTTTATCTATACATTTCTATTCGCTATGACGTCACTGCATTCATCACAGCACCATGCTTCTTCGTTATACCATACTAGTTTTAATTCAGTTTGATCGCAAACCGTACTGCCCTCACTACTTATTTTATAATTGTACGTCTTATTTATAACGACATAATATTAACTAATGTATTTACTTATAATATATATCATAACTTTATGAATTGTGATTCAGACTGGTGTATTTGTAATGACATATACTTTGATTAACGACAGGAAGTACATATTCAACTTGAATGTAGGGTCATAAAATTTACTTGTTGCTTCATTCATTATTGTACATTTTGTAAGTACTAGCATTGTTACTTGTGTTGATGTATATGTTGCACTTTTAAATATTTAAGTTAGATAGTTTTTATAATTCAGTTTCTTTAGATAACATTACCAAGCCATTTGATGAATAATTAGTTGTCATTAGGTGAAGACTAGTTTATTTATTTATTTGTGTTTGCACTTTCTTTAAAAAATAAAGGATATACGAGTTAAATCCATCAACCCAAATACAAAACGTATTTTAATTCTTCGAGATTGTATTTCACCCTGATAAAACTGAGAACTAGTAAGTACAGTGTATCGTTACCTATATCAATTCACATTGTCTGGTACGCCTGTAGAATCAGAACGTGTAAAATTACACACCAGTGTCTTGGCAATTTTTTAAGGTCGTTCTAGTCTGTTGCATTATTTTATGATACATGCAAATAAATGGCGGTCAACTGTCTGCTAAAGTTCATTCTACTTATATTGGCATCGTTATATATCAAGAAACATTTTCACATTTATGAATTATTGTTTTCAAGTTCTGGTGGGTGATGTACAACAAACATTCAATGAATGAAGTTGTAATAGGTGGTCAAAGCGGATATGCCTTAGTGACGACGTTTAGCTGGCGATACCGAATAGTCTGAATGGATCCCTTATCTTACTGACCTTTAGTACCAAATATATGCCGTCTGTCGAATGCACTGACATTACATATAAAACAGTGAAGGTGTATGGAGTTATCACTGCCTCTGTCTGTCTGTCTGTCTGTCTGTCTGTCTGTCTGTCTATGTCTGTCTGTCTGTCTGTCTCTCTCTGTCTCTCTGTCTCTGTCTGTCTGTCTGTCTGTCTGTCTGTCTGTCTCTCTCTCTCTCTCTCCTCTCTCTCTCTCTCTCTCTCTCTCTCACACACACTCTCTCTCTCTCTCTCTCTCTCTCTCTCTCTCTCTCTCTCTCTCTCTCTCTCTCTCTCTCTCTCTCTCTCTCTCTCTCTCTCTCTCTCTCTCTCTGTCTCTCTCTCTCTCTCTCTGTCTCTCTCTCTCTGCTAGGTCGACGTCGCTGTGTTTGCTGTTATGTCTTCGGAAACCTTAACATGTCGACATCACGTTTAAAACATAACCTTTATTGCTCAGTGCCACTAAGGAATAGTATATTGATCAGATAATATCCAATGAAGGACTGGTAATGCTGTACCTTGCAAACTCCATTTGAACAATCACATTTTCACTAAAAACGTGATCACCTCTTTTTTGAGATGACTCCAGGATTACCCTATTTACAGACACTCTGAAATTGGAAAAAAAAACCTAAAAAACATTCAATATTTACAAAACTAGTAAAAATACAAATAAAATAAATAAAAAGAAGATAAAATTACTGAAATTTCGTTAAATTCACACATCAACTATTTCATTTAGGACATCTTTTCTAAAAGTACTGAGACTGGAACATATGTCAGTATTTTGTAAGGTATTGACAAAATTGAGGGTCCTAGGTAAAAACGAGTTTTTCCTTTGAGCAGAATTGAAACGTCGATTCCTGGGGGAGGGGGCACATGAAACGGAACATTGCAACAATATACTATGAGTTAAAAGAGCAATTTAAACATTTATATCAAAAGACTGCATCCAGCAATTTCCTACGAGATTGAAGACTTTGAATATTAAAATATTACTGTAATCGAGGCTTACTATGGCACGAATTTTAGTGATGGTCATTTCAGCTCTAAGGCGAGAGAAGTGGTCGTATTCTACGTGTTGACTGGTTTTACGGAACGTCAGCCATGCATCTTCTTTCTGTTTCAGTAAAATGATCATATCACAGATGTACCAAACAGAATATTTTCGTTTCCTGAGGTATACTGTCATTGAAAGCTGCAAAGAAGATATCGTAGCATGTCTCGACACTATCGTTCACATTTAGCGGATCAAGTATACCACATATTATCATGGATCATATCCCTTTTGGGTCACTTGACAAAGGTGACACGATGACAATAAAATTCACAAATTTGCATTTCTGAAAATATAAAGTTTTAGGTAGTTATCGTCATTATTTATAAAAATTGTTCTCTATATTGTAGAATAGATATACAGGACACTGTCAATCATCTACACCCTGCATCTCTGCCCTTTAACAATGCGAAAATAGCAACAAAAAAGAACAAAATAGAATTGTCGTACTTGTCTGAGGCAGTATTCATGCTATGTTATCTATGACATGTTTATCTTCTCGTATCTGAACAATACATCAACCGTTCTGTTTTACACATGTTATTTAGCATGGCTCATATCCAGCTAGAAGTACTAGCAAACAGAATAATCTACGGTTTTTTATTGGCAGAGGGCGGCTGGGTCACGGATGCTCAGTAGGAAACGATTTGGTTAAAGGTGACATAGTGATGAATAGCTTGCTGTATAGTAAGGTATAGTGGCAAACTTCTGAACTCAAGAGACAAGTAAACTTTATATCAGTCAAGCATGTCTGTTTGTCATGTTAATATGTCATTCTTTGTGATTTGCCTCCATTCATGTTAGCTGCAACGTTCGCAGTGAGTCGGTAGGGGCTGAACCTACCGCAAGTCGTTGGACAATCTAGCTGTAATCAACACAAGTTGTGTCTAGCCATTATAGGCTATAGCTTAATGTTGTGGATTTGACTGTTCTGTTCTTCTGGAATATTCCACCACCTTAACCTAAGGATGACGTAAACGGATTACCAACTTATTGGCTTCCTGGCGGCTGAAAAATGGACTGCGAAATAGTAAGTCACTTTCTTTATTAAAAACAAACATGGTAATTCAAAATAAGTATACCTATCTGTCTAACTGATATATTTATGTTGACGTTAGGATGTTATATTGTCTTAGTGTTAACACTATGCTATCATTAATGGTAACAAGTCAGTGGGTTTGCTAATGGTAACTAGGAGTCAGTGTTTAAGAAGTCACTCTGTCACGTGATGTGCGTGACATCAATATACAGACAATACATACATTCACATTATTTCATAAACTACGTTTTATTGCAATTATGAATTATTCATTTTCAATTGTAAATATAATTATCACATAAATACGTGCATATTTTCTACTGTGTGACGTCAAACAGGGGTGATTTCAGAGCATATCACCCCTGTTCTACCGAACTATTTTTTCTCCGTACTGTTCGAGTGTTCGTGTCAATCCCACGCTACGATCAAGTTTCTCGTAATAATTATGTGCTTTCAAAACGTAAATGCATACATTACGTTACATATATCCTTGGATGACATGAGTTTGATACGTAGAAGTCCTTTTATTTTTATTTGATACATTTTATTCTATTTAAAAATAACGTAGATCGATGTAGCAGCCCGCCAGCTTACTTCCGGTTTTCCGTCGAGCTCAGATCTCCGAACTTACACAACCCGAGAAAATATGATTAAAATGACGGCACAGAAGTCGTATTCAGACAATTCTACTTACGTTTTAAACTAAATTCGATATTACATGCACATCGCAAGGTTATAACCGATAATTTTGGTTGAGAAACCACACAACAGTATGACCGATACCATACATATGGTAAGCTTGACCTCGCGACAGGTCACGCGATTATGTAATTTGCATAGCGATGAAGAATATAGTGCGATGAAATGATGCAGTATTCGTAAAATACGATTTAAAATTTTAGAAAAATACGGGGAAATACTTAGTTATGTGATAAATATATAATCCCATGAGAGCAATGTTAGTTTTACGTCATAATACTCCGCCTACCGGCTCGAATTTGTATTAGTCCGCGGAATCATACTCGGAGCATTATGACGTAAAACTAACATTGATTTCATGGGATTATATATAAGTATACTGAATATACTATTGTGTTTTATTCTTTGTTGGTTGGGTCGTTGGTTTGTTTGTTTGTTTGTTTGCTCGCTTGTTTGTTTGTTTATTTGTTTGTTTGTTTGTTTGTTTGTGTGTTTGTTTGATTGATTGATTGTTGTTGTTGTTGTTGTTTGTTTGTTTGTTTGTTCATCTGTTCATTTTCTTGTTTGTGTTTATGGGTTATCCATGTGTACTTATTGATAGCTAAGCATTGACTCAATAAGTTATACATGCACAAGTTATTTTTTTTAATTTACTGATACCAAACCATGAAATCCAAGCAATCCGCAGAGACTTCATTGAATACAATTTTCAATAAAATCTTAAAGGCAAAAATCATACCACTTTATAACAAGAATTATATATTTGTGTAAGGTTTTTCATATAATTTATAGTGAAGTTGAGTTGTACTGACAAATCTCAAAAACATGGGTTGTCAACATTTACAGACATGAACTATAATGAAGAAGTCCAATAAACTTAATTTGATGATTGTGACCAAAAATGTTCATCAGATTAAATGACTGTATTTACTGTAATTAGACAATGAATACACAAATATGTGAGCATTTGGTAGCAATCAGGTAGATATATAATTGAATGAACCTTTTAGTTTAATTAGGACATAATATCTTGTCATCTGGGAAAGCACACGTGAGATGTCCCCTGATGTCATGTAAGATGTCACCTAATGTATGATTTCTGTAAATATCCTACCTGGCTCAACTAAGCATAACAAAATCTACTGACACAAAGTCAGCTTCACCCTTCTGTTGCCACGCTAAAACTAAGCACAATAAAAGGTACAGAGATAAAACCTGTTTTACCTACATGTAACCCATTTAGGTTGCCACGTCAATTCGTCGGTTATAGTCTAGTTCACGCCATATGTAAATCAGAGTACGTACACTATGTATACAGTACCGACATATTCAGCAGACGACATCAATAAGACTAAAAATAACATGTCATAGAATTGCAGACTCACCTTTCTATTCAAACGTCTGTAAAATTACTCAAGCTTGTCTTACCGTCCCTTTGTTCTCTGTTGACTTTACTAATGGTACCTACACTCTGGATGGAAAATCTCTCTTACAATAATGTATTTATATCTTGATCCATTTTCCTCGATTGATTATTTGTCCATGTTCTTTTGTCTAATTTGTCTCGACATTACCTACTTGTATAAAAGATTTCATTCTTATTCGGAATGAAAGTAAAGGAACATATAAAAAATACTAGTCATTACCAATAACTTATGTTTTGTTGTGACTGCTGTGACTAGTTGACGTGTGTTCCAAGATTATGAAAAAAACATCTCTTTTTCACGACTCGATTATTATCAGTAACTTATCAAAAATCAGACTGTGGTATTTTACTGATGTGCTTTCTTAACGCCTTTGAATAATTACCGGATGCTTGTTAAGAATCGAATGTCAAAGGTCACTTGACAATGAATAGTTCAGCAGAGAATTACTGACATAGTTTCCATTCATGTGGACATCAGTCAGGCTTGTCTTACTGTCATTTAAACACTACAGTTCTTGGTGATTAATTCACGTTACATACAAAGTATGCAGTTGATCAGTGCAGACAGCATTGCACGAGATGGACTGCATTACATCGAATCAAGTCGTCGAAACGTTTCAGATATAACATCGTTGTTTGTTGGATAAGTTATACTCACGTCTGGAACATATGGTTTTTGTTATATACGACATAATGTCAATTAGGTATGTGCATACCCATGACTTTAACAGAAATAGCTCAGCGGGCCAGAGGAAGTGTCTGGATATACAATGTGATATACTATTAAAGCTGCCGTCCACCTTTTATCCAAAAATGCCTACAGCATTTACATTTCCTGAAATTGGATCTAGAATAACCCGTAGTAAGATCTAGTAACACGTGAATATAACATCACATCGCATGCTTTTGGGTCCAAAAGTTTCAAAGAGTTATAATGCGGGAGAGGGGGCAATAACCTTCCTGACCTGACCCTTCCGACCCCTCATTGTAATAGTTTCTGTCTAGTTGTATTAATTTACCTGCTACTTTTAAAATTGACAATATGTCTAGACAATCATATTCTATATACAATCAATCAAACATTATATCAATAATGCATAAAGACAGTAACATCTGAATTACATTCACTGATTTGGGTTTAGGTAAAAACCACTGCTTATTCTTTTACCATCCCACCAGGTGTGTTTGTTACAAGTACAATGAGTGATAGATATATATCTTGTTGGTAAACTAGACTATAGACATTGTAAAATGCAATTCCTTCAACTTTCCCGTCGCAAATTTAAACTTCAATGTATTCTGTTCATCATGTCAAAATGTGTATATTTATTGTGCATATAAAAATGAAATTTTATCTTCATACTTTGTAATATAACACACTTACTTTGGTAATGGTTTACATCACCCACTGTTACAAAAATACTTTTAAAATATAGTCAATGACATAAATCATTAACACGGATAAGATGCTGATCATGCTTTCTAGGCTTACGTTTTCGACTTTGTTGCTTGGAAATTATCATTAATTTTATAATGCAACTTATTTTCTAAAATTTCAAGCTCGAAATAAACGTAGTACATGTCATGTATTATATTTCCGTTATGCCTATATGTTCACATGAAATTTCATACCATTTACATTTAAAATTCAATTTTAGTCGTCAGAAAAGGTACAGAATGGTCAGTTATTACAGCCAGTCAGGAGTACATGGAGCATGACTACCTTCTATGTTTTGGAGGGGTAACCTAGTAAGGAAAGCCTTGCATTTAAAAAAATGAACAGTCAGTGGTCATGTGATATGTATGTCATGCTGAGCTACTTTTTGTTTGTTTGTTTAGAAACATTACCAATTTATATCGCATGTTTTATACTGTCCAAATTCCGATCACCATATTGAATCTGGCTTACCAGCAAGACACCCGTGTCTACCCGGTGAAAATTACTCCATGACAAATGCAAACGTCTGCAATGAAATATAGGTTTGTTAGAGTGTCCATGGCAACATTTCCATACGCATGACACTGAAGCAGATATTCGTGAAAACAATATTTCATTCGTTAACATTACACAAAAACATTATAATGCATAAAGTTTCGAAAAGACACTACATATCATTCCACCAGAACAGGCAGTTCTGTTTGTTTCTGTCGGTATATATATACATACATGTCAAAATAACACATCTTGATGGTCTGACTGCATTCAGATGTAATTTATATGATACAAATAGTTGTTTTTAAACTTCTTCTTCAGTTCTGGAAATTTTTTGAACACACAGTATACTGCAATTGTTCTGAACTCACAGCTGTTAAAATATACTGGATGCTAATGAACAAACAGTCATGTCAAAGGTGACTCGGGAACAATCAGCTCATTGTAAATTATTCCTCGCTTAGCTCTCTGTTCCATCCCTTTAGATTCATTCATCATTTGATGCTGACTGTTTCAGAGCAAATTGTCGTATTTGTCCCCAAATACTAGGAACTCATGTGATTAGTTTTACATCTGTTGATATGTTGAACCAAAATGAAGACGTCTGTACTTAAAAGTCAGTTAATAATTAAAACTTTTCAATTCATTCTTTGAAACAGAATATGATTTTAAAATCGCTAACATTTACACAGACTGGTATAATTCTAATTTTAATATAATCTTAGAAGACACACGTCATAATCATAATCATAATCAAATCATTCAGTATTAATAATGAAGAATGAATTGAACGAATTACAAAGCACGCAATTTGCAATATATTCACTATGACTGATATCATCAGGATTTGTAATTGTACTTTTGACAACCTGATGAACACTTTCCACTTTCGGCAAATAATTATTTTATTGACCTGATAACCAAGTTTTATAATTTCGAATCTTTTATTACGTCTGTAACGTTGTATTTGTTAATTTACTGAGAAAGTAAAGTAAAAATACAGGTTGCAATGCAAAACGTGAAAAACTTCCTATTGCCGTATCGTGTGCTAAATCGCTATTTTTGACACACGTTGTAGGAGTGCTCTGTACAAGAACACTGAAGTGATTATTCCTACTACTAAAAGTTCAAGAAAAGGATAAAAATATATCAGCCGCATTACAAACTACTAACAGGCCACGTGCCAAACATATTAATCTAATACAAAAGGGGAAACCATTCACCAATTCAGTAGCTGAAATAAATACTTTCTGTCTTGTTTAATATTGTGATAGTAAAGGTCAGACCACTAAAACCATTGTGTAAACTAATGTTTATCACTTAAAGGTTTCACCGTGTTACTGTAGTACTGGATATTGTTTTTTTTTTACATATAACTTGATTTCTCACAACATGGGCAATTTTCATTTGAATCTATGCATTAATATACAAATAAATTGTGCTAATAAATATCAAAAGCACTACATTTTGTAAACATGAATTTTCACAATAAATATCTAAACTTGATCAGATCATTAAAAATGAAGTGCATGTTTGGAGTATGTCAACATTGTCACATTTACAATGGATGAAAGTATAAATGTATAATGTATATAACTACAGACAGTCACTGAAAAACCGCGTAATTGTGTACAGTTGTTATATGAGTTAATAATTCAGGTGATAGAATGTGTATTTTCTCTGAAGGTTTTTGTAGTACATTTAAATAAGAAACAGTTTCGAAATTATTTCGAAAACACCAAAACTACAATATGATAGTTTAATTCTGTTTACCCAAGTTAACTAAATTTAGGAAAAATATTGTTCACAATTAGAAAACAATTAAAAAATATAGAAACCTAGTTGCTTTTTCATTAGTAGACATTTTAAAAATTATTATTAATCAAATATTCGGTGAATCTGGTATTTCAAAATTATGTTTAAAAATCATTAAGAGTGCACTTTTAAGTAATTTGTAGTACTGACTAAGAAGGTGAGTGAGTGACCCTTTTCTTAAACTGCTCCTTCAATTTTGAACTGTCTTCCCCACAGTCACCACAAAACAGATAGACAAACTTGCACACATTACACACCTTATTGTATTTACTAGGACATGTTTTTGATCACTGGTAGTAGACTGTTCTCTGGCAAGCAGCTAGGCAAAGCTCGTGAATGATAGACAAAGACATAATGATTTTATTGCAGCCAGAAAGGTCGTTGGCATCACCATCAAATTATTAATAAATAAGCCTGTAATTCCTATCGAATAAACTTGTAATCAACACTGAAATAAACCCATAGTTACTATATAATGATTTTAAACTCATATTGTAGTGTAATGTTTAGAGTTGCATAATGTGATATATACTAGACGAAAATAACTTTCTCATCATTGAAAAAGATTTCATAAGTACTTGTCCGGCTTTTTGTGATTTGGGTGATTTTCAGTGTCATACAGAATGTACATGAATTCATGTAGTTGTTTCGTTAAAGGGTGGTTGAAGTAAATCTGAGTTGTCAGAACAAAGGGTGTGGAAAGGTCAAAGGTGACATCCAGGTAGGCGTGCTTGCAACATGACATTCTCACGTGATCACTTTGTATGACTAAGTTTCACACAATAGGAAGACGAACATTACATTATATCAAGTTCAGTTGTTTCGCAATATGCATGTATACGTCTGTAGGAACAATATTCTATTGTTGGATAAACATGATGTACAGTGTCGCGATCACTGTGTAACATTTAGCTTGTAACAAACCCAAGATGCTATCATCATTCCGTCTATATAATTTATCATTACTTATTGTAGATTATGTACTTGATATTGCACTGATTCGAAACTTCGACGACATTGCTATACAATGGAATTTTGTAGCTCAAATTTAAACTGCACACATTCTATGACTCATATTGTAATTTGTAAGATTAATGTCTGAATTTATAGTTATATGTTTAATGCATTACAAGGCCTCATGTCTGAATTTAAAATGCCATGTATTACATGAAACGTTTCCCTTTCTAGGCGATTTGTTTGTTAAAAGACTCATAGAAAATATTGCTATTATGGACAACAATATTATGATACTGTGATAGCAATCAAACTAATTTTATATTTTATGATCAGCTGAAATACTGTCCATAATTTTATTCATATAATAATCGTGATTGTGAAACTTCTATTGGTTTACAATTGTAGCACTTTTCAAGTGAAGTTTCAGAGTGATATTTGCAAAATTCCACAGTTGATTTTGAAATATACAATGTAGGGTATATGTAATGAACAAATAAACAAGTTGTTCCTGCGTTGTTGTTTACATATGTAATGTATCCAAAGAGTCAAAATAAGTTACACCTGTTCAAATGAAAACACTTTTTATATAGAAGCATTGGTTGACACATATAGTCATTTTCTTGACGTTCTCCTTGTTGTTGTATCTCAGTACTTGGTACACCAATCAGGCTTGAATGGAGAGACCTATATATTTCATTTGCGTAACCTCATTTGATGACAGCTGATGGTTAATATATAACTCATTTCCTTGCTATGATAGTATGACCTGAAGTTTAAACTTTGAGTTTACTTATTTAGAGTTTATGAGATATTGACAGATATTTTAGGAAAACTTGAGTTATAGTGGACATTCATCTTAAGTATTGTAGCCATCAATTGTAACGTATGTCCTTCGAAACCACCTGTTGAGAATAGAAATCATGCCAGGCGATAATTTTATTACTATAGGTCTTACAAAGAATTGCCTAGGTAATAGTACACACTTATCAATTCTATTTGTGAGTGGGATGTATTGTATGAACCAATGTTAAGTCACCTGTCTAGTGACGACTGGGTGAGTAGTTTAACAATCACACCTACCTTGTGGTCACGTGACGACTGTTTTTTTATTCGTCCCTTGCTAAAGATTTAGATGGTCATTTACTAGGGGAAAGTTGAATGCTGGTTTTAAAGTTAACAGTTCTACTGTTCTTAGTAATTATACTATCGTATCACTTACAAAATGAGTAAGGAGTGATCAAATGTTTGTTTGTTTGTTTGTTTGTTTGTTTGTTTGTTTGTTTGTTTGTTTGTTTGTTTGGTTGGTTGGTTGGTTGGTTGTTTGTTCGGTCCGTTGGTCGGTTGGTTGGTTGTTCGGTCCGTCGGTCGGTTGGTTGGTTGGTTGGCTGGTGTTTTGCACATTCTTCTAAACAAAAGAAAATCGAACCCATTATACCTTACCAGTCAGTAGTCTACGGCTGTTAACAATTTTTTATTCCTGATTTTCAACTAATTAATGTTAATGCAATATGGTATATAATAGAAGCCAGTTCTGTCTTTGCACATGTTTATGTTTTAAATCTATTCAAGCATACTTTGACCTTTACCCATTCTTGGATTTAGGTTACGTGTTTTGAAGTCATATTGATATCATAAAACTTGTCCTTTGTTGAGTTACTCTCTATTCATAAGATAAAATCAAACATTGACACGCTAGCGATTACCGTGACAGCAAGTTCCACCTATGTTAGGACTCACATTGCTAATAAAGTAATTGATTCAAGAATAGATGCAGCCAACTGTAAATCCTATACACACGTGTGTATTGTTATCACTGCAAC
This sequence comes from Glandiceps talaboti, assembly GCF_964340395.1. Classification (NCBI taxonomy): domain Eukaryota; kingdom Metazoa; phylum Hemichordata; class Enteropneusta; family Spengelidae; genus Glandiceps; species Glandiceps talaboti. The sequence goes on along the minus strand of NC_135567.1, from coordinate 2,984,778 downwards.
GTACAACAGTCGGTACTGAAGCTGCAAAGGCAACAAAGGACTGTCAGGGTTATTTCAATAATAACAATTAGGTTGATATCATGTTATCTTTGACAACGGGAGGACGCATTCTGCGCCAACAGGCAGACTGTGGGAGGCGCGTAAACTCGCCAAGATCGTAATTCGATCGTAATACGTTGTGTTGGTTGTTCATATCATGTTTGATAGTTGTTTCCTCAAGCCTACATTTACGTGTACGACAGAGGTCAACCCTAACTGAGCATGCATGAACAATTTGTTGACAAATGGCGCCATATTCGGTAGTTTCTTCGCTGTTATTTCTATAGTTTCGTATTCAATTTTGTTTCACCAAAATGGATTTAAAAATGGCAACGCTGGCACACTTTAAAACGGACAAAACCCTTGAAGTGTTTTTCAAGATGCCGACAGTGAAAATGATTCTATTGACAGCAAAACTAGTCAAAGGGTAATACAGAAGTCAAACTTCACATGATGATTCTAGTTGAAGCGGAACCCGTAGAACATAGTCAGGAAGGTAGGCCAGCTGTGAGAAGGGTACGATATATGTGCAATAGACCTAGTGACACACGTCGCAACGATGATAGGGACATCCCGTGAATGTTATACGATGTAAATGAGAATGTTTTGTTCTTAATTTTAATTGACTAATGAAACAGTAAGTTATCTCGTTTTTACCTCAAACTCATAAACAATTTCCTAGATTATGGCCATCCAAAATATCAGTGTGTAATATCTGTAGTTGGGTTAATCTCTATTCATAAGGTAAAGTTGACATTTGTATTACATTTTTACTTTGCTATCATCACCAAATCTTCTCAATAATTTTAACAGATTACGTTACACTTTAACTATGTCCTTTAATCAATCTGAATGACATTTTGATAGTTTTAAATTGATTTTATTTGGACAGATATGTCAGTTGCGTCAAGCTCTATTTCCAATGCAACCAGTGTAACCTACACATCTGGTGGATCGGCACAAACTATCAGCATCACCCTGGGGTTAACCGTACCAGGAAGTAGTAATAGACCCCGTCACAAAGATTGGCGTCTACTTTACCAATAATGCTGACTTTAAAGCCAGTGGAATAACAAAATCTACTGTTGTGGAGAGGACATTCACTTCAGCGATTACTGTGAGAGCTGGTTCCACTGATGTCAAAACCTTCATTGCCGTCCAAACCATCGACTTAACACTAGATGCAACCAACTGTAAATCCTATACACACGTGTGTATTGTTATCACTGCAACTGGTGATATAGATGACATCAATGACTTTGGTTGTCTACCTTTCGTACGACTGTTGGTACTGAAGCTGGAACAAAGAACTGCAAAGGTAATGCACACTTTAATTGACTAAAGTTCTAAGCCTCATCAATATATTTGGAGACATAATAATGCTTATCAAGACGACAATGTGTGTTCAAATGTCAAACATAGGCGATTTTAGATGTAAAAGTAATCGACACGTTCTGTAACCATTTACTGTAGAAACATTGTTATCATGTTCTCGTGTTCAAAGTCATATAATATTCCTCAAGTAAAGGTAACTGGATTCTCTTTCACATCATCAGCTTTGTCATCGCAAAGATCCTGCTGTGTCTGATTGTTCACAGTATTTAACTGAATCTTACAATCATTCAGTAACATACAAAGAGATAGTCGAGGAGTACACTTGTATATAGTAAATTTTAAAATCTGTGAATTGATTCACTACATTACAGACAGAGTGATATAGATGTACCAGTCATTCAGTAACATACATAGAGATAGTCTAGGAGAACACTTGTATATAGTAAATGTTATAATCTGTGAATTGATTCACTACTTTACACACAGAGTGATATAGATGTACCAGTCATTCAGTAACATACACAGAGATGGTCTAGGAGAACACTTGTATATAGTAAATGTTCTAATCTGTGAATTGATTCACTACATTACAGACAGAGTGATATAGATGTACCAGTCATTCAGTAACATACACAGAGATAGTCTAGGAGAACACTTGTATATAGTAAATGTTATAATCTGTGAATTGATTCACTACTTTACACACAGAGTGATATAGATGTACCAATCATTCAGTAACATACACAGAGATAGTCTAGGAGAACACTTGTAATTGTATACCTCAATAAATTACTGTCTGTCTGACTATGCATTATTCAAACTCTCATGTATTCAGAAAATATGTGAACGGCATTTAATCTCTCATTTGACAAGATGGTATAATCAAGATGAATGAATTGATGGTGAACCAGTCAGTCAGTCAGTCAGTCAGTCAATTAGTTAATTTCTTAAGTCAGTCAGTCAGTCAGTCAGTGATCAGTCAGACAGACAGACAGACAGACAGACAGACAGACAGACAGACAGACAGACAGACAGACAGACAGACAGACAGACAGACAGACAGACAGACAGACTGACAGCCAGCCAGCCAGCCAGTCAGTCAGTCAGTCAGTCAGTCAGTCAGTCAGTTAGTTAGTTCGTTAAGTTTGTTGGGTAGCCAAGCAATCAATCAAGCAGTCACTGGTATATGTACATGTAAAGGTTCCAATGTCTATTTTCAACTAGTGAAGTACCCTTGCTTACATTCATGATATCCAATGATTAATGTAGTAACATTTATTTCTTTACAGAGAGTGAAGTAACCAACCAATATACAATATTAATCAGGATATGTCACCTGGATACTTGTACATCATTCTCAAATCAATACTCTTAACTGATTATACGCAAATCGTACATGGATTGCATTCCACTCGCTGTACCTATAGTCCCTAGATTACTGTTGTCATGACATTTCAACTCTCACCTTTCTTTCATGACTCTAGCTTGACAACCCTTCATGTGTAACATCAATGAAAGAAATTGTTAAGGTGACAAATCGTTGATGATATTGTTGCTTAATTGTTAGGACTACACCTATTACTACTACGTTTGCAAGGATTAACTTGTTCATTCTGAATGACAAGGTGAAAGTTAACCCATGACCTGTACTATCGGATTAATACTACTACCCTATGTCTCAATAACGAACCTTGTCATCCATGACTGAACCCTTACAAGTATTCCATTCTTGCAAGTGAAGGACGCCACGAACGACAACAATCTTATACGAGATCACAGAATAAATTGTATTCAGACTACTACTACCTTTCCAACTGTAGAACTACTGGTGATTGTATGTGTGTCAATTTTACTGTTCCACTGTTATTGTTGTGCTTTGTCATTTTGTTATTTTTCTTATTTGTTATAGTTTCTATGGCAATCTTGAACATCGAATATATACACCTACAAGTACGAGTGTGCTTGTTAGTCACTAAGGGGATACAAGCTTGACTAGCTTTGCTATTTCTTGATCCCTTTTGCCATTTATTCTGTATGTGTATCTTTTCGAGAATAATTTTTATTATTATTATATTGGTGAATAAACTTATTATTATTTATTTCATAGTGACAGCAAGCTGCAGTATATGAAATAATCATATGCTATCGGAGCTATATTGTTGTCTTGTCTATAAATACCATCGAGTGTATTCGTCTTTCGTGAATTGTGGTGTGCAGACAACATGACAGATATTATGCTACAGGAACGACATGTACCACTGTCTACACAGTTCATCACATTTGTGACGATTTCCTTCAAATTACCCTTAAACTTTGAACTTTGAACTTTATACATAGCATAGCTACTAAGTCGCATTGCCTTAATAGTCAATAGCTTGGACTCAGCTGTTGAAGCAGTTACTTCGGTACTATCAATATGTGCTACTGACTACTCACTTTTTAGTTTTCGCTCATATTTAGATTTATAAAAATATCAAAAACTTTATTTTGATGATATTTTCATTTTCACCAAGAATTTGAAGAAATCGATGGATTTACATCATATTTTCAAATCTACATGTAAATAAACAATCATCCTACACTTGATTTTTAAAGTCGGTTTTAAATTTGTGTTTTTTGGATGTACTCCATCTTTTCACAATTCACAGATAAACTGTTACTATGCATGTTTATTTATTTATTTGTTTATTTATGTTTTTGTTTATTTATGTTTTTGTTATCCTATTCTTAGAAGCCTAAATACCTAATTCTAGAATACTGTATTCTTTTAATATAATTTTCATCAAATAAAAGCAGTGTTTTCTACAAACACACAGTACTAATACTTTTCAAATAATTTTCAAACAGACAATTTTTTTTCTAAAGTCAACAAAAATTATACTCTCTAATGTACAAGTGACTGGTGAATTTTTTTTCCAAGAATGATGTGTGTGATTTGTTTACTTTTATTATTTTGTGTGTTTGTACTGAGCTCATTTATTCAAACTGCTTTTTACATTTTGATGTCAAATGAGTTTAACTATTTGCTGTGTCCTAACATTTTTGTTTGTTTGTCACTTATTCTTAATAACCGAATTTCTAATTAGATATAGCAATGTACTCTAGGCAGTTGTGACAACCAGTGTGACGTCATGACAAGTGTTAGTAGATGACGTCATATGACTAACCCTGTACTGATTTTTTTAGATTGATAATATGTAAATAAATCTGTACTTGTTAAGTTGCACTGGTTGGAGTTTTTTGATTTCATAAAAGATCTGCTAGAGTAATGGTTTACCTTAATGTGATATTGATGTCATACTAGTATCATATGTCATTCTGAAAATCATGCTTGATGTCAATTATGATACGAAATGATTCCCCTAAATAAATTTGCATCACTCCCACCCCTCTTTTTTCACCTTTTGTCTACATTTCTCACCCAAAAAGAATCAAAACGTGTTTTTTTTTTAATATTGTATTATCCAGTTAAACGATAACTGAGTTGAATTACACGTAACTCGGTGTTGTGGTTATCCTATCGATTCATGTAATTCTGTGATTAACATTAAGTTGGCATTGGAAGAGTATAATGTATTCAGTTACAACGTATCTTGACTAGATGTTATATTTGATAATTGAAATAAAATGTACATAAAATGTATAAATATGAGTCTTGTTGTTAGACGGACGGACGGACGGACGGACGGACGGACTGACTGACTGACAGATAGACAGACAGACATACAGACTGACTGACTGACTGACTGACTGACTGACTGACTGACTGATTGACTGACTGACTGGCTGGCTGACTGACTGACTGACTGACTGATTGGCTGGCTGACTGACTGACTGACGGACTGACTGACTGACTGACTGACTGACTAACTGATTGACTGACTGACTGACTGGCTGACTGACTGACTGACTGACTGACTGACTGACTGACTGACTGACTGACTGACTGACTGACTGACTGACTAACTGATTGACTGACTGACTGACTGACTGACTGACTGGCTGGCTGGCTGGCTAACTGACTGACTGACTGACTGACTGGCTGGCAGGCTGGCTTACTGACTAGCTGGCTGACTGACTGACTGACTGACTGACTGACTGACTGGCTGGCTGACTGACTGACTGACTGGCTGGCAGGCTGGCTTACTGACTAGCTGGCTGACTGACTGACTGACTGACTGACTGACTGACTGACTAACTGACTAACTGACTGACTGACTAGTTGACTGACTGACTGACTGACTGACTGACTGGCTGGCTGGCTGGCTGGCTGGCTGGCTGGCTGGCTGACTGACTGACTGACTGACTGACTGACTGGCTGGCTGGCTGGCTGGCTGGCTGGCTGACTGACTGACTGACTGACTGACTGGCTGGCAGGCTGGCTTACTGACTAGCTGGCTGACTGACTGACTGACTGACTGACTGACTAACTGACTAACTGACTGACTGACTGACTAGTTGACTGACTGACTGACTGACTGACTGACTGGCTGGCTGGCTGGCTGGCTGGCAGGCTGGCTTACTGACTAGCTGACTGACTGACTGACTGACTGGCTGGCTGGCTAACTGACTGACTGACTGACTGACTGACTGACTGACTGACTGATACAGAACAGTGCTTTCAGTGGTTAAGATAATAACTCCATACTGAGTGATATGTTGTGACGGGGATGATGTCAATACATCATTCTCTCATCAGAATAACAGAAATGTATATTCATCATGTCTAAATTTGACACTTCATTTTACGGATCGTCATATCATCTCCCAGGGTGTGGTCAAGTGAGGGTATCCCACCATATGTCCATATGAAAACGTATACACCACAGGATTTACTAGAATATTAGTTTATTGTACTAAATATATTATTCCATTATATTGTCGGTGCAAATCACGAGTCTGATCGGTCTAAGCATCAAACTAAATGTTACATAGTGATATATACGCAATAAGCATATAAGTATACCCAATAGGCATTAGTAACCCCCACCCCCAGGGGGTCCTGTGTTGTCCTCTTCAAATGCAGACACATCGAAGCAGTTCATATGTATGTAAATGCGTCACAAATTGAACTTGCCACTTTACAAATTAAACCAAACTACAGATGTACGCTGAAAAATATTGTTTGATTCATCATCAAATTGTGAATTAAGTAATGCAGTTGTTGACTTCATATCGCGAGATTATGTCTGTAATTCAGAATTCAAATTCAACAGAACAGTGGTGTTATAGTCTGTTCAATTTGAAAGGTGTTCAATAACTGCAACGGCTTCCTGCTTCATGGTGATCAGCACATATAATTTCCGTGAAAGTAAATCCTGGTATTACATTTTCTGCAGAACACAAATCAAGAATCCCTGTGGGAGCACATGGTTTGAGGACAGCAGGTTTCAAATAAACAAATTCTGAATTTCTCTTCAGTGGGGGACTTTATTCGGTAACTTGAATGTTTGGAAAGTTCGTTAGACGAATTTAAACGCCCATTTTAAATTCAGGACAGACATGTACTATTGCACAGAATCGAGGTCCTAATTTCAGACAATACAGCACACTAACCCAAAATGCAAATGTACAAGCTTCATACCTTCATTTCAAGGACTTTGTTTCAAACGTTAGTGGTTCGGATGCACAGTATATGGTACAGATGCATATGATGTACCTTGCAAACTTGGACTGAAAAATCATATTGTCACCTAAGAATCACCTGTTTTGTGACAAAGGTAGCACAATGCCAATAAAATTCACATATTTGCATTTTCTAAAAATATAGAGATTTAGATAATATCCGTCATTATTTATTGAGAATTTTTCATTTTGGATATAAAGGCCATTGTAAATCATCTACATTCCTGCATCTCACTGTTAATCAGTGCAAAAATAACAACGTTACAAAAAGAAGAATGAAAATTGTTGTACTTATCGGAAGGTGGTTAGGACGTGTTCATTCTATCTAATCTATGACATAACATGTTTTCTTAGCTTGAAAATACAGCAATCGATACGAACACAGTTAGCACTAGTAGAAAAAATAGTACAGTTTACGACATTTTCCGTACTATAGTTCAGATTGAGTTCAATTCTGTACTTTTATGCTGATGAGGTGGACGTTTCTGTACTTTCCCATTAGCGCCTGTCTAATCGGATTATACTCGATCTGAAAAATAGTTCAGATTGCGAGTCGGAAGTGATTTGAATACATTTGCATTTAGTTCAGAATATATTCATGAGTTCACCCCCATAACCGGGCAGTAAACAAATGAATATTCAAATCTACCGTGCTTGCAATCAATACGTACATAAACGCTATACGTGTAGCTAGTGTATTCGATACATATGTATGTATATAAGCAGGCTTATGATATGAACTACATGGTTAGGACGTACGTAGATTGTAATATCACAGGGCTCATTTTGAAATAAATGTTCGTAGTACGCCTTTTCATTATGCACTACATACCGCCACCACTAAACGTGTTTCACATTTCTACGCGTTTGATGCATAGTAATACAGATTTAGATGACATGACAATCGTTTCCAATAATAGTTTAAAATTGGGCCACAAATATTGCTAGTGTATGGAGCTTCTTAACAAACCTGACCGGCCAATAGCGTCAACAAACTCACAGTAGAGACGTGCTGACAGATTTGAGTCTGTGGACATTATTTCTAGCTAAGTAAAATTGAGTGACTATTGGGAATATTATATGGCATCCATGTCGTCCATGTAGTCTATAGTTTCTGACTGACCGTGTTATGTACAACGTAACGCTGAACGAAATACGGTCCATCAGGAATTAACTAGACTAACCTCTATGGGAATAGTATTCTTGTCCATGTGTCGTTTATAGAACAATTAAGTGTTAGGGTGTGATCTTCACAGTAATAAACAAGCCTTTAGAAGAACAACAGGTATTCACGCCTCAAATATCTTGGGCATCATCCAAATTACGATCATGAGCACCAAAGTAAAGGAAATACTTAATGACGTTCGGCATGCAGAACCCCCCCCCCCCCCGGGCCCGTACCTATGGGTACATGCCCGGCATCCATGTAACTGTTATATCACTCTACGTGACGATTCTGAGGGCCCTCATCTCTTATTCTCTTGTTTTATTTCAATGTGGTATACTCATAACTCCTGTTTTTATAGTATAACTGTACAATTGGCTTCGATCAGTGCATTCCAGATTTTCATGAGTCATGAGTGCACATTGCACAGATATCTGCAGAATACTTAAAAGGATTATGGGTAATGTATGCATATGCGGGAAAAACAAACTGCTGTAAGGAGCATAGTCTCGCTGCCAGACTCGAGACTATCGTCCCTAATCTGTTTACCGAGCGGCGCAGCCGCGAGAATAGAGGGGGACTGGTCCCGCTCTTCTCGCGGCTGCGCCGCTCGGTAAACAGATTAGGGACGATAGTCTCGAGTCTGGCAGCGAGACTATAAGGAGCACTGACTTTGCCCTCATATCTTCATCCCATTTTGCACTGAAGAAGTTTCACATGGCTCTCATATTTCATATATACTCTTTCTAAATATATGGTGATGCAACATGAGTAAAAATAACTGGGGTTAACTAAGTTTGGTAGTCAATATAGCAGGTTTACCATCAAACTGACGCAAAATTTGTTTCAAATTTGTCTAGTAAAAACCGTTGGCCCAGTTGTCGATTAGGCTTACAAGTTACACAAAGCATGATAAGACACTGTGAATGGTGCAAATAAACAACGTGCGAAATGCCAAATACCAAATGCAAACAATACAAGCGAACAAAAGGGCCTAATAGCCCGATATTTTGCCTAAAATCAGGCTCACATGTGCGAACGGTGTGTTTTTGACGTACCTAGTAGGCAGTGATGTAGATAATAGCCGGTTACCGGTCACAACGCCCAGCTATAACTTATAAGTATAACAGTTGTGGGACCGGCTTAGGAAAGTACTCAAACCTGACGATCATTGAACAAATTCTAAGGTTGGAAAATTAAATATGAGTTGCCCGGGAGTTCTAAAGCAAGTAAAATACCCAAAGTGTAAACAAAAAGATAAATTAATTCATAATTATTTGGAAAACATTAGACGATTACGCAGTAAAACAAGACTGGCCACGCTATCGCTAGCGAAAGCCTTCGAACTAGTTTCATAACGACCGGACGTTGAAGGAAGCGCGAAGCGAAGTGTGAGGTCAATGTGACGTCTCATGATGATGTATGATGCATCAACATGACGTTTACGTAGAGTTGCACTAAATGTTTTCTAAACTTCAGTGGAAAGAATTTTTGTCGATCAGACACTGACTATGTTTAAATTCTTAAAACATCTGAGAAAACTGAAGAGGGGAAGCAAAATGTGACACTGACAGACAAGCCAGACGTACGGCACATGTACAGAAGGCGAGGCACACCCTCTGATGCAAACTGGACAATTATCGTGCGTGTCACGTATAAGGCATCAGATGTAATACATGTAGCTAACCAAATATTCTTGTACTGCAGTCTTTCTTGTAACAGGTATTGGAAATTGTCAGAAACCTGATGATTTTATGACTGAATAAGTTTCGATACGGAGACGAGAGAGAGAGAGAGAGAGAGAGAGAGAGAGAGAGAGAGAGAGAGAGAGAGAGAGAGAGAGAGAGAGAGAGAGAGAGAGAGAGAGAGAGAGAGAGAGAGAGGAGACCAAACTAGAGTCGGTACTCACCCCACCACGACATATGCATTTTTGTGATTTTGAAACGATAAAGAATGTTAATATGGATATTGGGACGATTGGAAATCGGACGATGTGAATCGTAATCGAATATCTCAGACCATCCACAATATATGTCGTGTTGACTTAGGCGATCCCAGAAACCATTCTTAGTTTACCCCTTTCACATATATTATCAACCATGCTAATGTTTTGAAACAAATCTCGATTAACAGGTAATTTAGCGCTTGAAAGATGGCGACGTCCATACCCCCCCCCCCCGGCTGCACATATTTTAATATGCAATTATACATTACCCCCTCCCCATACACGTCAGAGAAGTACAGTATGGTACACTATATGACACACTGTAAGCTAACAGTGGAAATCAACTTCAGTGTCCATACATATCAGACATAGAGATTTCTTTACAAATGGATGTGGGCTCATTGGGCTGTAACCTGTACTTGGAAAAACTTAACCAGCAGAGTTTTCTTTTTGAATCCTATGTCTTGACAGAAACGGCACCCCCCTTCGATAACTAGTGGGGAGGGTGTGTCCCCCTCCCACAGTAGGCAATTGTTTGAAAAATAAGGACATGTAGGAGGCCATTTAGCGGCATAATATTTCAAACCATACACATTATTGGAAGCCATAAAGTACTTGAAAATTGTCTTCAATACCCAAATTGTACTCTCATTAAATTATTTTAGAACTGTATTACCTACGCTTTAACTAATACATAGATATTTTGGCAGACACACACATTCGTTTGGCCATTGGCTGCCTAATAATTAAATGTGTGGTAGGTAAATGAAGTGAACAATTTTGCAAAGTACAAGGTAAACGATTGCTCCTGTGGTTTGAATGTTCAACAAAGTCTCCACACAGAGAGATAGAGCAAGAGAGAAGGAGACATACGGCGACGAGAGAGAGAGAGAGAGAGAGAGAGAGAGAGAGAGAGAGAGAGAGAGAGAGAGAGAGAGAGAGAGAGAGAGAGAGAGAGAGAGAGAGAGAGAGAGAGGCATACACTTATACAAATGTAAATTTACTTGGTAAACAACTGCTCCTGAGGTTTAATTTTGGTTCAAATCATGAGCAGAATATTCGGGGGCCCTTTCAGACCATCACAATTGTCATGCCCCCCTCCCTTTGAACCTCAATTTTGTTCATGCCCCCCCCCCCCCGTAAATTCTGACTCCAGCATAATTTCAAGTTTATTCCGAGCTCGGTATTACAGGCATTCGACTAGAGTCTTTATACCTCAAAGATATACAACAGTCCATTTCTGTACAAGGCATATCAGAAACCAAACATTTGCAGTGTGGAGTGTCACAAAACCCTGTGCTTGGTCCACTCTTACACGCGTATGCTGTCTATACACATCACCACTTGGAAAGCTAATCCGACATCAAAATCTCAATATGCAACAACATGCAGACGACAACCAGATTTACCAATATATTTCCCCAATCACATACGTCAACTACAGTAACTAAGATGGAAACTGTTGCACATGATATTAAACGACCCAAAATAAGCTAGTTTAATGGTGGCAAAACCGAGGTCCTCCTTATCACGTCTCAGTTCAACAGGCTTCCTCGTCTCATGAACCACATCAACATGGGATCGTCTTCTGTGCAGTTAGTGGATTCAACATGTACCATTTGTGTAACAATTGATGACCGTTATAACCTCAAGAAGCACATCTCGTTGACATGTAGATCAGTTCTTTTTCACCCCCGAACAATAGGTCGCATCATTGACAGTGGAGGGGGCCTCTCCACTGTCTATGGTCGCATACGCCAGTATCTTACAAACGGAGTTTGTCAGAACCTTGGTCATGCACTTATATCATCGATACCTGACTACTGAATGGCCCTTCTGTATGGGCTGTCAGCTAAAAACATGTCCCTCTTGAACATGCCCAAAATACAGCAGCTAGGATTGTGTCAGGTACAACGAAAACAGATGACGTCATATCGGTTCTTTCAATAACACAGTTTAGTTAGAAATCACACTGGCGTCAAGTGCAGTTACATAATATACCAGTAGGTAGGGCCTACATGTACATGTAGTCTCAGGTCACTACATTGTGGTCTGAGATGTAGTTTACACCACTATGACCTAAGAACTTGAACCAGGGCTGAGGAGAAGTGGTCTGAGGTTAAAGTTTTGCAGCTCTCGTTCAGCTATCTCAAAACATTTCAGCCTACTTCCCGTAATGGCGTAATGAACACTTGTCAAGCATTTTTGTAGCTCCCATACTCAAAGACTACATATATGTTTATATACGACTCAAAATATAACACTGAAATTTACTTTGAACACGTTCAGTTTCAGTAGACCTATTAAAACCCAAAATCTCCACTGTATAATTTAATATCGGTAATAGTTTACAGTCAAAAACTTTTAAATTTAGTTTTGACTAGGTCGGAGGTCCCAAGTTTTGCAAGTTGACTCATGACCGCAATCATTGCTTTACTCGCTTGAGCTGCAAGCGCTAAATACCATAGACCACTGCTTGACATAATCACGCCTAGATATTCATAAAAAGCGAACAACGTCGAGTTTATGACCACCAATAACCACTTTTCAAGTTTCTTAAGAATTTCATCTCTTAGTAAATACAATAATTTTAGTTTTGACATACATGTAATTTACTTTCAAAAGACAATGTTAGAAACCCCTACCCCATTGATTCCTGTGGGAACATGCCTTTCGTGAAGAAAAATGGTTACATAACATGTCTACAAGAATTGTTGGAGAATGTCTATGTAGAATGCCACACTGATCCCATATCCACACCTTGAGTTTTATTTTTATTGTTCTTCAATGATCTCCTTCAAAGTAAGTCTGGATGCCAATATGGTTTCTAACTAAACCACGTCTAGCCAAAAGCCCCTCAAATAGCACAAAAAGTTGTTCACCCAATCAGTGAAACCTAAATGTTTTGGTGATGTAAACAGTATATAAGTAGCATCATGAGCTGACAAATATACCACATTTGAACATTACTGTCCCAATAAACACTAACTTTATGAGGGACTGTGTTATTGGTTAGAGTTTTGTGATTTATTAACAAAGACATGATGTTAATGACTGTGTGGGTGGCTTTAAATGAATTTTAAATTGCATCTCATGCATTTCAAGACTTCTAGAGTAACGACTCTGACTATACTGTGAGTGGAGGTATAAATGGTAATGATACAGTATAGGAACTAGACTATCAAAGTAATTACCTTGTCCAAAAGACTACAGTCGGATATTAATCTCACCATTAATGCCTGAATTTATGTCTATCAAGGTGGATCTGATAAGATCATGGAAATCGAGAAACTTTCATCACTTTGGACTTGAGCATTGAATACATTTGTGAAGTACTCAGACCATGATTCATGGTTTTTTTTTAGAGATTAATTCCACTAGATCGTCCACTAAATCGTCCACGAAAACAAATACATTCTATCATTCCACCATGTCACTCAACAACGCGCATCACATCCGGGTACCAGTTCTTCTGTGAGTTCGAATTCTATCACTTGAATTTCCGTTATTTAGTCGTCTGAAGATCGTAACGGCCTCCGTACCATAACTTGTGTACTTTGTGTAAATACAGCTCTACTTCTCAGTATTGAGCACTTTTCCTTCAGTTTATGACTTACCTCTTATATATATATATATATATATATATATATATATATATATATATATATATATATATATATATATATATATATATGTACCTATCTGAGGATTAGGGGGAATATACATGCGGAAAAAATCTACCATAGGGGGAAATCATCTTTAGGGAGAAAATTTTGTTTCCCCTTAACGTTTTGAGATTATGATTCAATACTTTCCGATGTGCCTCTTGAAGTGTTAAAGATTGACACAACAGGGAATGATAATACAATCTCATATATCAGGTTTCAACCACAGGAACTGATTTAAATTGGTGATATCAGGGACTCCAAAATCGACAGTTTATATGTTCGATGCATAAAAAGTCAACCATGGGGGGAAGTGAGGGTTTTTTAAATTTAAATCTTAATTTTCATATAATATCTGTATTATCTCTCCACATACATGTTACCGAGACTCAAACGGACATATTCGCCAAGTCTCGAGGATTATTGTTAATTTTTACGCCCAAAAACCAAAATATATAGTGATTGGGCCCTTCTAAAATTGCTCCTCAGAAGTTATATATTTGACAATGCGCTGAAAACTTCTGTTTGCTACATCGAACGTAAATTGTCACGTGACTTACAGTTGTCGCGTCAGATTCAGTCCGTGGTGGAGTGCAGAGCTCGGCTGACCACAGTGATTGAGTGAAGAACTTTTTCAGTAAGTATCATTCCAAAATTGTAAGTATAATTCCCCTTTTTTGGAGAAATTTGATAGTTTATTATGATAGTTCTAAGCTAAAAAGATTATTCAGTCAGAAGTCAAATCATGTCTGCAGTCGGTCGGACATTGTTGAACACCACTGCCTCATTCTTCGTAATGTAGTATTTTACTGTTTCAAAGCCAATATTTCGTAACCTCTTTTTGAAATACAAACCCCAATACTATCAAAACAAAAGTATATGGTTTGGCTGTGTGACGAAAATATTCTGGCAGAAATGAAGTTATTTAATTCTAGATCGATTGAGAAAATGTCCGTCGCTTCAAAATGAAACTTGTAAACTGGATGCCCCCTTGTACTAGTAGTTGTACAGTATAAAGCATATCTTTGTTTTGAAGCCTTGCATCTTGGACATTTTTTCCTTCAAAGCCCAATGAATATAATTTAATCTTGATTAAAACAATTTAACTTTTATTTCGGTCACATATATTTATGATGCGTCTAAAACCTGAGTTTCGTATCGTATCCAACATGGCGGGCACAGTGCAAGGGGGCAGGTGGGCCGGGTGTCCGAAGTTTTAAAATTAAGTTGCGCGGTATACTTACAAAATTGTTGAAAGTATAAAGTTTTTTACATTTTTTCACTGGATTTGTTTATGAGCTGTAAGTCGAAAATACTTGTCACTCAGAAATAAAGTCTTGTTCGATTTGAGAACGATTGAAAAAAGAAATCCCGATCGTCTGGACCCCGGGGCCTGAACAACATTATAATATGTTGTACATTGGCCGCCATCGTATCGTCCGTAAATAAATTTTGGTGTTGAATTTTGCATTTGTTCGAAAATCAATAGCATTCCCTCAAAATTCTAGTTTAATTTTTGAATCAAATGATGTTTATAGCTATTTCGGTTGAATACTAGGTATGATCAATGTCAGCGCAATAGGTAATCGTCAAATTGTTATCAGCTGTTATCGTTCAGTACAACGTCAAACTGTACGCCGGCGTACACCGTACAATTCATTGATTGAGTATCAGTTTTCTCCAAAATGTGGGGGGGGGGGGAATCTTTGTACTTTTTAAGGTCTAAAGACATCGTTAGAAGAAAGTGATACGGTAATATCGAAATCGTTAAATCTGGTAATCGGTAGTTGTCCCGTTTCTAGACGGTTTTCTTACTACTACTGCTAGTACTGTACTTACGATATGCGTAAGTTCGTTCACCGCTAAATGGTTTTATTCTTGTCTATGACGGTCCTAATACAGAACAATGATGTTATTATAGGGATTGGCGATATTCTTATAAAATCGGTAGCGATGTCATTTCCACAGTCACACACTGTGTTGTGTGTGTGACTGTGGAAATGACATCGCTACCGATTTTATAAGAATATCGCTCGCAGAGTGACCTTTGTTGTTGACTCTGTTAGTTTGTTGGTGATTTGTTTGTGCCATACTGGAGTTCAGAGTCGAGTGACGCTTGAACTTTTGAAGCTTTTCGTCCCTCCTGCTATCAGACATGGTGTCGCGACATGTCGAACGTCGAATGCACAATTTAGATAAAGTTATGGATGTCCCGATATATCTTGGTTATGACAAAGTTGATAGTATCTGTGAGACAATAGACTCGAAGGAAGAGTTGGACAGAATTCTTCGTGAACAGCATAAGTTTGCCAGGTCACAGGGCTCGCCATCAGAAGAACACGTGTTAATATTAAATAACAACAACAACAAAGGTATAACTGGATTGCCAACTCCATGGAGGTAAAAGGAATAGTATGCACAGAGCGTTAAGCCAATATTAACAAGGTACCTCCATGCCAACTCCAACACAAACATCAACTTCTAATGAGTGCCAGCAAAAGAAGTATTGAGACGTACCATATACTGATGTAGATGCTGATGGTGGTGGTGGTGGTGGTGGTGGTGGTGGTGGTGGTGATTTAGTTTTGAATGTAATAGAGAACACGGACAGTGAGACTTGTACTGACTTAATTAAGTAGTACCAGTGAGTCAGATGAGTGACACTGATAATGGCAATACTGAAGGTGAAGGTGATGACGATGATGATGATGATGACAATGATATCAGGAACTTTTACAAGTGACCAGATCAGGCAGAGTATGCACAACATGGAAAGCATGTTTTAGATACTAACTAGATTGTGTGTGGTTATAAGAGAAAGGTAACTAGCTAGTCTTTCACTGTTTGTCACTTTACATGTACAAATATTGCTTTCTAATACAGAGTCATAATCCTTTAATTTGTATGAATGAATAAATGTTTTATTCGTATAATATTAGGCCACCGGCCTTTATGTACAAAACTTTATAAACCAAAAGTTGTACAGTTGTTTACCGTCATCCAGATTTTTCAATCATTTCAGCTCTTTTCTGAAAAGCAAAGTGAACATAACATGAGAGTTGTCTAATTAAATGTTCATGTTTTGTTGATAATAGTATTAAGAACTTAAATACATTTTGTAGAGCAGGTGGGTCGAAGAAATAATCTGGAATGTACTTCCTTTGTATGTCATCATATGTAGGACAGACCAGACAAAAATGATATTCATCTTCAATTGTTCCATTTTGACAGAAAGGACACACTCGATCACTTCTAGGGGGTTTTGTTCTTTCCCATCTACAGTTTTCAATTTGTAGCTGATGAGATGACGTACGAAGGCGACAGAGTGCATAGCGGAACACTTTTTTGTCCACTACGTCTAGGTAAATCTCATATGATAGGTCAATAAAGATTTGAAATTACAATACATGTCTAGTTTAGAGGTTTCTAACATTTCACTGTGTATTAGTTGACTATTGATATCCTTGCACCTGTCCTTGAATATATTGATAAAACTATTTTCATTTCCAACACCCTGTGTCTGTCATACTTCACTAAAACCAAAACAACATAACAAGTGTTTGACGTCAAGGGCCCAACAATTTACATCATTTTCAGCCGTTCCGTACTGATACTTATAGCATAGAGACAGGATGCAGTCTGGTTTCAAATTTAACAACTTAAACCAATACTTGATTATTTTGATTTGTCTGGTAACAATTAATTGTAAACGACCGGTTTCAGGAAGGGAAGCACAGTTTGGCGTATGTCGATTTAAACCCAATATGTAACGTAGAAATTTACTATGGACACGTTCAATGTCAGTTTCTTTATGAAAACCCCAAATCTCTGCTGCTTAGTTGAGTATCTGTGATATTTTTCCATCAAAAACTTTAAGCGCGGCATTGACTGGTATGTCTCCAAGTTTAGCCAGTTGGTTTTGAACAGTAAACATAGCTTTGCTGGCTTGAAGTGCAAGGGTTTTCTGAGCTAAATACCATTTGCCGCTACTCGACATAATGATTCCGAGGTATTTATAAAAAGGGACAACGTCAAGTTTGTGCCCATCTAAGAACCATTTCTCAGTTTTCTTAATTATCCCACCTTGTTAAATACAATAATTTTAGTTTTGGCATGATTTACATTTAGGAGCCAACGTTTACAATACATGGACAATTTATTTAATAATCTTTGCAGCCCAACGACGGTATCACTCATTAAGACCAGATCGTCTACAAATAGTAATAGCCACAAATTTAGGCCAGCAATATAGACTCCGGCAGATTTTTCGGTTTGTAGTTCTCTTTCGATGTCATTTACAAAAAAGCAAAATAAAAGTGGGGATATAACAGACCCCTGTTTAAGCCACAATTACAATGAAAGAAGTTAGTCAAACCATGAGGTGTTCGAACACAAGCTTGAACATTGCTATACATTGACATTAAAGTACGAAAGTAATTTCCCTTCATACCAGATTTGAATAACTTATAGAAGAGTAGATAGTGTTGTACCCTATCAAAGGCTTTTTCAAAATCGACTTACGCACAAAACATTCGTCCTTTGGGTTTAGCTAAATAATCTGTAATAATAGTATTAAGAATAAATATATTATCTATTGCACTTCGCTATTTCTTAAAGGCTGATTGTAGTTCGATGATAGGACCGTTTTCATTTAACCATAAATCCTGTCTCTTATATAAAATGGAACAAAATATCTTGCCAATAACGGGAGGTAAATTTACATGTACAAATATTGCTTTCTAATACAGAGTCAAAATCTTTTAATTTGTATGTATACATATAATGGGAAGATTGGTTAACCTTCAGTATATGCAATTGTCATGTTTTACAAAATAGGACAAAGAGGAGGGTTACTTTTTACAAATGGAGAATGGGGGAAGGGTCATGTTAAAATAATTTTTGGTACACAGCAAAGTATTAAGAAAACAAAAATCATGGTGTGCTGACATCAGATAGATCCAGTCAGCAGATAGTCTTGCATTTTCAGCTGGCAGGCTGCAATACTCTTTTGTGAATAATTCCTATGGTTTGTCAGAAGAATTTCTCCCTATGGTCACTTTTGCTATAAGGGGAAATATACATATATCTAGTGACAATATACACATTAAAATTTCTCCCTATGGTCACTTTCACTGTAAGGGGAAATATACATATTATACCTAGTGACAATATACATGTACACATTAAAATTTCTCCCTATGGTCACTTGTACTATAAGGAGAAATATACTCTGGAAATAACAGCGTTGAGGTTGCTTGCTTGTGGCAATGAAGAATGAGACAAGTTTCAAGCAAAGACAAACAATATAATCAGTGTCGGTAACTTTTCAAAGTATAAACACCATGGGATCCAACATCCAACGACTCTGTTTACTGATTAGGACACTGCATGTGATAATGATCAACTGGGGCAGTGTGGCTCATACCAGAGGCTCATACCATTATGAAGTATAATATTAGATACAATTTCGTAAACAACAACAACAACAACAACAACTTCATCTTATTATAATTCAAGCTACATACAACATGTTATTTGTTGATCACTGAAATCAGTATTGAAATGGTTTTATTATTGTATCTATTCATGTACTTCGAATGATTTATTTTGTTATCCAACAGGCGCACAAGTAGCACTACTTTTACAAAATGAAGTCATCCCTCGAAAAATAGTTCATGTAAATTTACGCTCAAAAGTTGGGAGAGTTGAAAAAAAATACTCGACATGTGATCGATTTATCATTATTTAAAACTCAACTGTTTGTCTGACATGTAAATAATTGACTTTGGCTTTCCCATCGACTTGCAAGGGTAGACGATGCCTCCTGTAAACATGCTATACCAAATCAAGTACTGTTGTCTTCGCTTGGTACATGTAATTCTGACATCTTTGCTATGATCATACATCCTCTGATTAGCAAGAAGATGACTTCAATTCTGGTCGAAACATTGTGTGACTGTACAAACGTGTGTGGTCAATCTGATTAAAATCCGATGTGGTGAAAGCGGCTAGATGTCCTTATTTACCTCTATTCATCGTGTTGTGACGTTTGTTTTGTTCAATCACTGCGAACAAAACAAAGTCACAACACGATGAATAGAGGTAAATAAGGACATCTAGCCACTTTCACCACATCGGATTTTAATCAGATTGGTCTTTACCTAAATTGTCCTTGCTTGAAGCTCACTTCATGCAAGCAACCGCAACTCTCTACATTCCATAGTTGTACATATACCTAGTGAAAATATATACATATGAATTTCCCCCATGGTCACATTTCCTGACTTGAGTTTGTGCTCATTGATTGCCAAAAATGGATAAAATGTTAGCCTGCTAAAGGAAAAAGAAAGGAAAGATGAAAGAAGTTTCTATAATGCTGCATCAACTAGTAACCACTATGAATTCTAACACAATTTATCTCTGCTACATTAACACAATAAACATATTTATCTTTATTGGTAATACTGCATTCACAAACACCATCTTTTGGGAGGCTACATGGAAAAAAATACAGCTTTCAAAAAAGGTATATAGAAAATTAAAGAAACTGATTTTCTTTACATAATACTTCATTAAATTACCTCTGAAACCTCAGGGAAAATACCCCTGGAGCTTCTACTGACATCCTCTCAGGTCGATACTGAAGAGAAGGGGGCACTCCCTCTCTTGCTATCAAAGATGTCTTATTTTTGTAGTCTTTCTTGTGTTTTGTTGTGGTGGATTGGAGATGGTGGTTATTGAACAAATATGGGACATTGCAAATGTTTGGAAATGTAGCTTATTAAGAGTATATGTGTAATGAATAAAAAAAATGCGTAGTCTGATTGCTTTCAATTTGATGCATATGATAATGTATGTCCTGTCATGTTGTAATCAACGTATAAACTTAGAAATGTCACATTTTTGTTGCCATTGTTGTGTCTGGAAAAGTACTGCATCATGCCAAACACGGGTACATAGTGGATGACACATTATTGATTACAGTACAGTTACCATATCACGCTCCCACGTCAAAAAAAACCGCACTGTAAGACATGTTTAGCCATAGTTCTCTTCATCATGAATGAATATATCATGCTATATTAACGTAGTGACGTTGCACCACCTCATTAACATGACAGGTCAACCTGATTCCGCGGTATTTTTCAACTATGAGGGTATTGTTTCGGAAACGCGATCGTAAACGTATTTTAGATCGATGTTGTTGCACATTAGTGATCAGGTTGGTCCAGTGATATGCAAGTGTGGCATGGGTGGTTATGTTTTGGTTACATTTGGTGTTTTGGCAATACTTTTGGATCGATGAAAATCGGATGTCACCGTTTTGGTAATGGCTTGGCCAAGCTTGGTTTCCCAACTTGTGTTGTATTTATGACATCGCTACCAATTTTATAAGAATATCGCCAATCCCTATAATAATGTCATTGTTCTGTATTAGGACCGTCATAGACAAGAATAACACCATTTAGGAAAGGAATAACAGTTTACAAGCGACTGTGCTTCTGACAAGTTCATAGTGATGAGTAGGGAACATTTTAGATTAACTAATAACTTCTTTTATAAACTATCTATGAAGATTATCGGTCATTACGAAACCTTCAAGTTCAATTTGACATGTTCTGTAACTAGTGTGGTAGCTAGGTAATACATGTATATGTATATTTATAGTTATGCTTGAACTAATAATTAATATTAAAGAATTTATGTAAGAAACAGGGAGAAGAACAAATATTTACATGTACCACATTTCAGACAAAGCTATACATGGTACGCCATTGTATAAAAAGTCAAAAACAGGGTGACCGACCCCCCTCCCAATCCACCCCCTCCCCCCCCCCAGGCTGAAGAAACTGACCAGTCCCTTATGACTGCTTTCCATGCTGATGAAGTTCCATTTATGACAACTCGCTGACGATCAGTTAGCCATGCCTTGACCCACTGAAGGACAGGACCAGTTATACCATGGTTTTCCATTTTGTTAATTAATCTGACATGGGATACTTTGTTGAAAGCCTTTGCAAAGTCTAAGTATATAACATCTACATATTGTGTCGTTTCATCCAGAAATTTGAGTAAGTTAGTAAGACATGACTTCCCTTGACAAAAACCATGTTGCAAGATGAGAATCTGATATATGTGTTCTTTTTTACAGTATCGATGCTACAGCTAGAAGAACCAAACTCATGTATGGGGCGTTTGGTAAATCATGGGGTACCAAATTCCAAAATGAAATTACTTAAATTGGATGGATCACCAGTGCTTTGCCTCTTCACAATTAAAGATATTGAAGAAGGAGAAGAAATTCTCTGTGATTATGGTGTGAAGAATTTGCCATGGGAGCAAAAACAGGTTGGTGCAATCTCCTGTATCCTAAATAGCAAAATTAATGGTAGCCGAAAATATCTCACTATCGAGTAATATACTACCTCTGATAGCAGAAAAAGGTTTAAGTTGCCATAAACATATAATTTCTATTCCCAATATAGTGACGAGTGAAAACTTTTGGCAATCAATGAGCACAAACTCAAGTCAGGAAATGTGACCATAGGAGGAAATTTATATGTATTTGTTGTCGCTAGGTATATGTATATTTCTCCTTATAGTAAAAGTGACCTTAGGGAGAAATTTTAATGTGTATATTGTCACTAGGTATACATGTATGTATCATTTCCCCTTATGGTGAAAGTGACCATAGAGGGAAATATTAATGTGGATATTGTCACTAGGTATATGTATATTGAACACATATTGCCTGGCCATGAGGGCTATAGCACCTGTTTATTACACCCGGGGGACTGTGAGTTACCAGAATCACATGCTATTTCCTGAGGCCGAAGGCCTCAGGAAATAGCATGTAATTCTGGTAACTCACAGTCACGAGGGGGTAATAAACGGGTGCTATAGGCCAAATATAGGCCAGGCAATATGTGTTTTATAATATACCTCATGAAAATCTTGCTCTCTTCTCTTGAGGTTGGCAGACGACATCGTTCGAAGCTGCCATTTTGACCTTGCTGTGAACTTTTAATGTGTATATTTTCACTAGGTACATGTATATGTATATTTCCCCTTATAGTGAAAGTGACCATAGGGAGAAATATTAATGTGTATATTTTCACTAGGTACATGTATATGTATATTTCCCCTTATGGTTTAAATGACCATAGGGAGAAATATTAATGTGTATATTTTCACTAGGTACATGTATATGTATATTTCCCCTTATGGTTTAAATGACCATAGGGAGAAATATTAATGTGTATATTTTCACTAGGTACATGTATATGTATATTTCCCCTTATAGTGAAAGTGACCATAGGGAGAAATTTTAATGTGTATATTGTCACTAGGTACATGTATATGTATATTTCCCCTTATGGTTTAAATGACCATAGGGAGAAATATTAATGTGTATATTTTCACTAGGTACATGTATATGTATATTTCCCCTTTTGGTTAAAATGACCATAGGGAGAAATATTAAAATGTGTATATTGTCACTGGGTACATGTATATGTATATTTCCCCTTATAGTGAAAGTGACCATAGGGAGAAATATTAAAATGTGTATATTGTCACTAGGTACATGTATATGTATATTTCCCCTTATAGTACAAGTGACCATAGGGAGAAATTTTAATGTGTATATTGTCACTAGGTACATGTATATGTATATTTCCCCTTATAGTGAAAGTGACCATAGGGAGATATTTTAATGTGTATATTCTCACTAGGTACATGTATATGTATATTTCCCCTTATGGTTTAAATGACCATAGGGAGAAATATTAATGTGTATATTGTCACTAGGTACATGTACATGTATATTTCCCCTTATAGTACATGTGCCCATAGGGAGAAATATTAATGTGTATATTTTCACTAGGTACATGTATATGTATATTTCCCCTTTTGGTTAAAATGACCATAGGGAGAAATATTAATGTGTATATTTTCACTAGGTATATGTATATTTCCCCTTATAGTGAAAGTGACCATAGGGAGAAATTTTAATGTGTATATTGTCGCTAGGTACATGTATATGTATATTTCCCCTTATGGTTTAAATGACCATAGGGAGAAATATTAATATGTATATTTTCACTAGGTACATGTGTATGTATATTTCCCCTTATGGTGAGAGTTACCATAGGGAGAAATATTAATGTGTATATTTTCACTAGGTACATGTGTATGTATATTTCCCCTTATGGTGAAAGTGACCATAGAGGGAAATATTAATGTGGATATTGTCACTAGGTATATGTATATTGAACACATATTGCCTGGCCATGAGGGCTATAGCACCTGTTTATTACACCCGGGGGACTGTGAGTTACCAGAATCACATGCTATTTCCTGAGGCCGAAGGCCTCAGGAAATAGCATGTAATTCTGGTAACTCACAGTCACGAGGGGGTAATAAACGGGTGCTATAGGCCAAATATAGGCCAGGCAATATGTGTTTTATAATATACCTCATGAAAATCTTGCTCTCTTCTCTTGAGGTTGGCAGACGACATCGTTCGAAGCTGCCATTTTGACCTTGCTGTGAACTTTTAATGTGTATATTTTCACTAGGTACATGTATATGTATATTTCCCCTTATAGTGAAAGTGACCATAGGGAGAAATATTAATGTGTATATTTTCACTAGGTACATGTATATGTATATTTCCCCTTATGGTTTAAATGACCATAGGGAGAAATATTAATGTGTATATTTTCACTAGGTACATGTATATGTATATTTCCCCTTATGGTTTAAATGACCATAGGGAGAACTATTAATGTGTATATTTTCACTAGGTACATGTATATGTATATTTCCCCTTATGGTTTAGATGACCATAGGGAGAAATATTAATGTGTATATTTTCACTAGGTACATGTATATGTATATTTCCCCTTATAGTGAAAGTGACCATAGGGAGAAATTTTAATGTGTATATTGTCACTAGGTACATGTATATGTATATTTCCCCTTATGGTTTAAATGACCATAGGGAGAAATATTAATGTGTATATTTTCACTAGGTACATGTATATGTATATTTCCCCTTTTGGTTAAAATGACCATAGGGAGAAATATTAAAATGTGTATATTGTCACTAGGTACATGTATATTTCCCCTTATAGTACAAGTGACCATAGGGAGAAATTTTAATGTGTATATTGTCACTAGGTACATGTATATGTATATTTCCCCTTATAGTGAAAGTGACCATAGGGAGATATTTTAATGTGTATATTCTCACTAGGTACATGTATATGTATATTTCCCCTTATGGTTTAAATGACCATAGGGAGAAATATTAATGTGTATATTGTCACTAGGTACATGTACATGTATATTTCCCCTTATAGTACATGTGCCCATAGGGAGAAATATTAATGTGTATATTTTCACTAGGTACATGTATATGTATATTTCCCCTTTTGGTTAAAATGACCATAGGGAGAAATATTAATGTGTATATTTTCACTAGGTATATGTATATTTCCCCTTATAGTGAAAGTGACCATAGGGAGAAATTTTAATGTGTATATTGTCGCTAGGTACATGTATATGTATATTTCCCCTTATGGTTTAAATGACCATAGGGAGAAATATTAATGTGTATATTTTCACTAGGTACATGTGTATGTATATTTCCCCTTATGGTGAAAGTGACCATAGGGAGAAATATTAATGTGTATATTTTCACTAGGTACATGTGTATGTATATTTCCCCTTATGGTGAAAGTGACCATAGGGAGAAATATTAATGTGTATATTTTCACTAGGTACATGTGTATGTATATTTCCCCTTATGGTGAAAGTGACCATAGGGAGAAATTTTAATGTGTATATTGTCACTAGGTACATGTATATGTATATTTCCCCTTATGGTTAAAATGACCATAGGGAGAAATTTTAATGTGTATATTGTCACTAGGTACATGTATATGTATATTTCCCCTTTTGGTTAAAATGACCATAGGGAGAAATTTTAATGTGTATATTGTCACTAGGTACACAAGGGAAGGATATTTTACCTCTTTTGATTGTGCCATGTGTGTAACCTGTTGATCTGTGCCATGAGTATAACATTTCATTACATTCTGAATAAATATGATGAACTTCAGTTCAGTGTTATACCGGTATGTATCATAGAAACATCTGTGTGTGTGTGTGTGTGTGTGTGTGTGTGTGTGTGTGTGTGTGTGTGTGTGTGTGTGTGTGTGTGTGTGTGTGTGTGTGTGTGTGTGTGTGAACAATTTCAATTGAGAAATGCCAATGATATTGGGTGAGGACAATTTTCCTTTTTTTGACAGGTTCAATGTGTTTTACAGTATCATGGAAACATGTGTGTGTGTGTGTGTGTGTGTGTGTGTGTGTGTGTGTGTGTGTGTGTGAGAACAACTTACACAGATTGCTTTAATATTTGGTAGAGATGTTACTTATGATGTCTCGTGAGAATGTTGCTCAAATAAACATTACACCACAGGTTTGAAATTTGGGTCATAAAATGTGAAAAGTGCACACTTTATGAATAAACAACCATGAATGACATCTCAAAACATTCTAAACCAAACCTTTTCTATGTATCATTTCATTTCAGGAGGGAGCTCCTTCCAAAGTGATCTAGACCACAATTCCTCAGCAGTACCAGGTAGGAACATATATACATGACTCTGGATTTCTGTTATTTTACTTTGCATATATAATCATCACATATCTTACTGTATGTAAGATTTGACCGTTATTCTTGTATATACAAGACTAATATATTCTTGATTCATGGAATCACACAATAACACAGATGTGAACACTAAGGAATAACTTACCTGTAACTTAGTTTAACTTGATCATGAAAGCCAGGCTCTATACTATCCATATTGATGCATTGCTTGGTTGTAACAATTCTGTTGTTTGTATATATATGTTGAATGTTGCACATATGTACTGGAGTGTATGTATATGATGTACATTTGTTTGTGTTATTATGACCAATAGAATAATTTACATTGAATTTCGTTTCAGCCACCAGAGTCTCAGCTCAAACTATGTGTGATTCAATAGGCAAAGTTGATGGTAAGTACAGGTACTTCAGCTTTGATAACATCACCACTACATACTTAAGTCCAGTTTACCTGCATCCTTCTCACACACAGATGACACTTATTGTCTACATAGATTTATCAATAACCGCCTATCTTATTTTACCAAATGACTTCAGCATGTGAAATCTAGTGCTAACCACCATCTTATCCATTGTATAACTCCATATATTTGTATTGCATACTCAGTGTTTGGGTTATAGTTTATACACAATATGACAAATTACCTCAATGCACAATTGAATTTACTGATATGTTGCAATATTTCTGAAAATTTAAAGCTTATCCTTAAATTCACAATTTTACAATAATTTCCACATTTAAGGGAACATGGAAAAATTCTGCTCATACATGTCTGTATTATCCATTCTATACTACTACAGCAGTTCTGGAACATATCTTATTTTTTGCAATAATTTATAGTGACATCAATTGTGCACATTGATCCCCATTTTGTTTCTTTACATTTGGTAGCGCCATATCTTATTCACTAAGGAGACACTTCCCGGTGACATATAATGTGAATGTAATGACTTTTAATTTCCCATATCATGTAATGGGGAGATATTGACATAGACATATGATAAGTCTTCATATCCACACCCAAGAGAACAAACCCACCACAGTTTACATTTCAGACTTTAGACAGAAATGCAAATTTTAGACAGAATGTGAATATCACTCATCACAACGTTCACATTCCTAAAACATACCCTCACTGAATTTTAGTTTAATCGGTCTAGTAGTTTTTGAGTTTTGATTTTTAGAAAAATGTATTATGCTAATTTTTATACCAGATAGGCCAGTGTATCACCATTTTTCTTCATATCCAAACCACATGAACATACCTTCAAAATATTTCAGCTTAATATGCCCAGGTAATTTTTATTTGAGACTTCTAACCCCAAAAGCATATTTCAAGACCTAATATATTTTGGTTTTTCACATTCACTAGAAATATCAACAGCAAGTGTAAGCAAGATCAGTTGATCTTTTTGTAACAAAAATCTTATTTTTTAACCCATATCCCATACATGTAATGTGATCAACTAGAAACCATAAGTGATGTCCTCACCAACTATCAAAACAATTGGCCCAATGACTTCTTGACTTTAATAAGTGGTAGTAGAAATATGTACCTTAGCTATAATACTTTGGGGAAGTTTTGAAATTACCACCTGCAGAATACATGTGAAATTCTAGTCAATAATGCAATTATAATTACTTTACCTTTATTGCAGTTGGGGATCTTGGTGCTTCTAATAAAACCAATAATGGACAGCCCAAATATCATACTTTCAAGACAAATGCTGGTAAGGACAATTATTTTTCTTTTCTTTTTGTGTTTACCGGTAATGAGTAATGCATTGCTGCTGACATTAATCGAAACTACTCAGATTTTAACATTTAATTTAGTATGTATTTGCGTACTAAGTAAATATGGGTTCATAACATTAGCAAGTTAACTAGGTATTTGATAAGCAAATATATTCCTTTATGGCAAAAACAAAAATGCTCAACGGGCAACTAAACCCAACATATTGGGCAGGTAGGTCAATTTTAAAAAAAAATAGTAATCATGATATAGGAAAAAAATCCAAGTTGATTTTATTCACTCATTTTAATTTTATCACTTGAAATATCAATAAATTTCCAGTTGTACAGTTTGGAAATGAACGCAAATTTACTGTTAAACTAATTGTGTAGCTCCTCTTGAAATGTTAAGACCCACCAAATGAAACCCTAGAATTATTTTAGCCACCCCTTCTATTAGCTACACTACAGTGGATATGTGCAATTAAGATGTGGTATGCATTAAAAACCGTGATAACCAACTACATTACCAGTCAGAACAAGATTACTTTTCATATGCAAAGGAGATGTTTGTTGAACCGCAGGGAGCCCATGAACCATGTTAGAAACAAACAGCAAATAAACAAGAAAACAGGAAAAATAACATAAATAAACAAAACAAAAAAAAAAAACCCTGCTGTCATGCAGTAAACTAAGTTAGAGCCCAGTGTTCTTTCTCTGCAAATTTATAACTCTAATCTTTTGCAAATCATTTTTTTTAGTCAGCATTTGCTTAGTTTTCTCAGGAAAGTTACAATTTTTTTCAAACTATATATAGAAAGACAAGGACAGTTTTAACACAAAAAGAATTTTTTTTTTTGCATCAGAGATCACTACAAAAATCAATCATCAGATCTATAGTAGAGCTCTAAATTTGTTACCTGATTAGTTGAAGTAAGTCCAATAGTGTGTCCTGTCAGTGTTGAAAGATATGTGCGTTGAATGAAGATTTGAATCTACTGCCATTATGTATATGCCAGTATGTTTACAATGGTTTGTTTTGGTACATACCATCAACACAAAATAATACCAAACTGGGGACATTATTTTTTTAATGTGCCACACAGTGTCACTGTTCAATTCATAACTTTGTAGCCAAATTGGGCTACCATTTGCATTATTTAGTGGTTCAAAGTCAAACATTGGTAGTTTTTAGATGTGGGACTACCTAAAGATGCCATAGACATTCCATGCAAATGACCCCCCTAGGACTTTTTAGGTTGCACACAATTGTACACAATGTTTTGATAGTGATCATTTTACACCAAAACAGGTGGGATATGGTCTCATCTACAAGTATATAATTATGAAATATTGAATTTTAACTTACATGAATGTATGATCAGTAACTTTACCAAGAAATTGGGGAAAATTGGTATGAAACACATTTTTGGTCAAAAAAGCATGTGAAATTTATTTTTTTGATAAATACAAGGATTACATTTACAATTGGAAATTAGCTGTAAAAATTAATAGACAGATAGTATGGGTGTTGGGTAAAATATTTATCATGTTTACAGTAAATACAAACAAATTTGCATACACAAATACTGCATACATGTGAGTCTGGCAGCATAATGATACGTCTCACAGACGACTATATCAAATACTTCGTTTGTTTAAAGAAATCTGATGAAAGACAATGATGTAGATCCTGCCACATTATCCTGCCATAACGTCTTTATCAGTTCATGTAAACCAACACGTAGGAGTGATGGATCATACAGCATTGGCATCTGTGGTTTGTCATCGGCAGGATCGCGCGACCTGCCATTGACGACCTCACGGTGTCACAAGGTTTAATTAATAATGGAATATCCCCAATCAATTTCTTATTCGCACTGGGTTAAAAAGTACATAGCCACCATTTGCAATAACTCTTTTTTTGTTTAGTTTTTCTGTTAAGAGCAGAAGTCCATATATATATATATCTATATATATATAACACTTAAACAGGATATTGTTTCTTCTCATTATTATTTACAGGAAGAGGACAAGTTCGTGAATGTTTGAATGCGAACACAGACTTTGGGCATGATTTACCAACAACCTCTACCAAGCTGATGAATGAGATAAGAAAAGGAAAAAAATGATGAAAAAAGACTGAAACAAAAAGCAGTGGGACTAACATTGTCTGACCATGGACATAAGTAGACTGAATTCTCTCAAATTTGGATCAAGGAAAATAGCGCCAATGGTGTTGAAGCACAACTGTATTGTTTTTTAAAACATCTATTCATACTTGAGCCATGTTAGGTTATATGTTTTCATTTCCTGAATGACTATCGAGTTGCCTATCCAACATAGTTGTAATCTATGCAATTCATTTGACTTTTATTATTGATGTGGTCTTGTATTATGGGTGTGGTCTTGTTGCTTGGCATATATTTTCATCAATGTTTCGAATGTTTATTCATTAGTGTAACAATTTGCGACGTTATCTTTATGAAATATGCTATCATTTCAGAGCTCAAAATTCGTGTTTTTAGTCCCTGCTGGACGCAGTCCGGGACGGGAACTTATGGATTGGGGTCCATCCATCCGTCCGTCCGTCCAGAGCTGTTTCTTCGAGATGCCTGGACTGTTTTTTTTTCAAACTTGGTACAGGGGCAACATACAATGGCATACATATGCATGTTAATTTGTTTCATGCTACAATCCAATATGGCTGCCTAACAGCTATTTTGTTTGCAAATTTTCCATGTCCAAAGCCATAACTCAGACATGCTTGAATAGATCTCATTCAATATTGGTATTAGGACAGTGTTCTATGACATACATGTGCATAATTATTTTCATCATGATACTATCCAATATGGCTGCCTGGCAGCCATATTGTTTGTGATTTTTCCATGTCCAAATCCATAACTCAAGACGTGCTTGCACAGATCTTATTCTAAGTTTGTATTAGGACAGTGTTCTATGACATACATGTGCTTATTCATTGTTGTCATGATACTGCTACTACTGCCACCGAACGAAAAAAAACCTAGTAATAATAGTAGTATTACAGATGTACGGGTTTGTCAATCATTAAAAAGTCACCGTCTGCAACTTACCGCCGCAATTTGTGTACATTATACTCACTACTACTCACTCACATGTTTTACTCTATTGTTATCTGTGATAACTGTTACGTCATTCATAAATGTCGGCATGATGATTTAACTTACGGCCGTAATTCACATAATTTTCTGGAACATTCTTCTCCTCTTTTCAACCAGTTAACAATTCTCGACGTGTTTAAGTTACACAAGTATTTAGTAGGTGTTTTTGTTTACGATTTAATACACAATAATTTACCACACTCTATAACCGATTATTGCTCGCTGTTTAATTATGAATACAATACACGACAGAAGGCTCAGGGCAATTTGTGTATTCCGCCAGTGAAGACATCAGTTGGACAACAATCAATATCATATACAGGTGTTGTGAGTCGTAGAGTTGAACGGTATAAGTATGGATAGTTCTAACGTTGCACTCTAGCACTTACACTCTCATACTCTCGTACGGGATCGTTCAAGTCCAAGTCGGGAATTAGTCACGACTGAGAAGAGATTACCTGTATATTTTGTATTAAACTGATAATAAATAAATCTTTTCCAGTAAAAAAATGACTTCGTGTTTGTGTTTAGTGAGTATAATGTATGCAAATTGCGGCGGTAAGTTGTCGACGGTGACTTTTTAATGAATGACAAACCCGTACATCTGTAATACTAGTTTTTTTTTCGTTCGGGGGCAGTAGTCTGGGGGGCAGTTGTCCGGGGGGCAATTGTCCTTCGGGGGCAGTTGTCCGGGGGACAATTGTCCTGTTACCTATTAGCACAGTGTTCTATGACATACATGTGCCTGTTCATTGTTATTGTGATACGATCCAATATGGCTGCCTGGCAGCCATTTTGTTGGGCAAATTTTCCATGTCCAAAGCCATAACTCACACATGCTTTAACAGATCTCATTCAAAGTTGGTACTAGGACAGTGTTCTATGACATATGTGCATATCCATTTTCGTCGTGATACGATCCGATATGGCTTCCTGGCAGCAATTTTGTTGGCACAGTTTTCATGTCCAAAGCCATAACTTAGACATGCTTTAACAGATCTCATTCAAAGTTAGTATCAGGACATTGTTCTATGACATATGTGCATCTCCATTTTCGTCGTGATATGATCCAATATGGCTGTCTGGCAGCCATTTTGTTTGTGAATTTTCCATGTCCAAAGCCATAACTCAGAAATTCTTTAACCGATCTCATTCAAAGTTGGTATTAGGACAGTGTTCTAGGACATATATGTGCATATCCATTTTCGTCGTGATACGATCTGATATGGCTTCCTGGCAGCAATTTTGTTGGCACAGTTTTCATGTCCAAAGCCATAACTCAGCCATGCTTGACCAGGTCCCCACACCCCCCCCCCACCCCCGTAGTTGACCTATCCTTTATTGTTGAATGGTTTATTCCATCATGTCATCTTGAAGAGTAGGCATGTTCGATGTCCAACGAGCAGAACCAACATATCTAAGTCTGTTTGATTTAGGTTCACAAGTGTTGATGCTTGATCAGAGTAGTGATATCAAGAAAATGACAACATAAACTGCCTGTTCATTAAATCCAATCAGAGCTGGGACTATGTCATTGTCAATGATTTGTTTCTTGGTAGCCCAGGTGGGCTACCATCATCTGAGATTGGTAGCCCAAGAGCAATGGTTGGTAGCCCATATGCATGTGTCCCTATAGTGACCCATACATCCAAAAATGTTCATCTCGGTTCCCTTCGTCAAGTATGGCATCAAATAAGATGTTAAGTGTGACCTCTCACAGGTCCTATAGTCAAGTTGTCATAGTTTCATTAAAAACTTTGTTGCCCAATTTGGCTACCACCATAATTTGGTAGCCCAGAGATGCACATTGGTAGTCTGTGGATGTGAGACTACCCGAGTTTTAAGCCCTGCATTTAGCTATTGCTATGGGTGGGGTCATATTTGCATTTATTTTTGAATGTTTACTCAATTACTTACAAGATGATATCATTATTTGACCAAATGTACTCCCATTTTATTGTTTCTAAGGGCGTGGTCATGGTTGCTAGGCATACTTGCATACACTATTTGAACGTTTGTTAACTTGTCTATTTTCATTAATATTTCAAATGTTTGTTCATTGGTGTAAGAATTTGCGATGTTATCTTTATGAAATATGCTACCATTTAGCTGTTGTTATTAATAATAATAATAATCTTTATTCCCAGAAATATATAACAATTCTACAATATATGAAGTATTCAACTTGGGAAAGGGAGACGAAAAATAGTTGTCTTTGCAACTAGTCGAGTCCGTCCCCTTTTACAATCTTAGGGATTAGGAATTACTAATTACTGGGGCTGCTGGTCAAATTGAGTATATTGCAATATTCACAGAATAGAAAACAATCATACATTGTATAAATATAGGTGGACAAAAAAACAACAACAACCAAACAAACAAATATAAAGAAACAACAAATGACCTACTTAAATATACAGACAAACGGTAATCATTCTCTATGAATATGAAGTATAACTAGTTTACAATGATTGGAGATAGTTTTGGAACTCTGTTTGAAAATTACTTCTGCTATTTATGTTGCGAATGTTGTAAGGGACACAATTCCATAGTTTAGCACCTGAATACTTGACAGTGAACTGACCAGTCCTATGGTTTGCTTTTGGGATGGTAAGGTCGTTTCTGGCGCTCTGTTGTGTTGTGGAGGAGTGTTTAATGGGAGTGAAAAAATCCTGAAAGGTATCCGGTAATCTGAGTTGCAAAACGTCATGAATGATAACGACAAGCTGTATTTTGTGCTGTTTGAAAATGTCAAGAATATTCAACCTTTTAAATAATGGCCCCGAGTGAGCACATCAATGACTATCTGTTATGGTGCGCAAAATTCTTTTTTGAATTAAAAATATTTCATTCAGGTATGTCGGACACGTGTTACCCCACACTTCGAGACCGTAGGTGATATGGGGCAGAACAAAAGCATTATACAATAGTACAAGTACATATTCTGGAACCGTGTGACATAACTTATAAAACACACATTCATTCTACATGTCATTCTACTAATTTTCTTTTTCACCTCAGCTATATGCTGCTTCCAAGACAGCGTATTGTCAATGTTGACCCCAACAAAAGGTGAACTTTTAACTTCATCTAGTGAGACCCCCTTAAATTCAAGGGAACCAATCAATACTTAAGATTGTATATTTTGTCTTATTTGAATTGATCGTCAATTTATTGGCATCACATCATTTTCTATTGGTGGGTCAAGGTCGATAGGGATATTTGCATGAATTTGTTTATGTTTACTGAATAGCCTACAAGATGATATTGTTATTTGACCAAAATGTACTCCAATGTTTTTGCTATGGGTGTGGTCATTGTTGCTAGGTATATTTGCAAACACATTATTAATCTTTGTTCACTTGTCTATTTTTATCAATGTTTGAAATGTGTATTCATTGGTGTAAGAATTTGCGATGTTATCTTTATGAGATATGGTACCATTTAGCTGTTGCTATTGGCCAAAATGTACTCCCATTTTGTTGTTGCTAAGGCATATTTGCATACACTTTTTGAATGTTTGTTCACTTGTCTATCTTTGTGAAATACAGCTCTGTTTGGATGTTGCTGTGGACGTGGTCATGGTTGCCATGGTATTTGAATATTTTTAATGAATTTGTATTCAATTGCCCACAGAATATCATTATTTGACCAAAGTGTACTCCCATTTAGAAGTTGCCATTGGCATGGTCATGGTTGCCAGTGCCAATTATAAAAAATTTGAACAACATCTGCAAAATAACACTTCTAGAAACATCTCACCAAGTTCCAGTGTCACTACCCAAGCCCTCATTTGCATATCACTGATAGTAAGAGATGTTGACATGTGATATACATTTAAAAATTGCCAATAACAATATCAGAGAGTTAATACATCACCTAGCCCATCGGGCTTATTAGTCACTATAAAATTGAATACCTAGTAGAATCAACAGTGAAATAAAAAGTGGGATTCGTCCTCAATTTTAATCTGTATTACAAAACACACAGCGGCGAGCTTGAAACACCTCACCTCTAAAACGACCTGTTTCGATCCTGAGTGGAGGAATTTGAGTGGATAACTGATAGTTATAGTACACATCAGAGAACATGTACTGTTTTTATTTGGACAGTTTTGGTTAACCTGTCTGTTATTTTGTCCGAGGCACAGCTGAGGACTAAATAACTGATGGGTTAACCAAAACTGTTTGAATAAAAACTGTTAATGTCCGAGGACGTGTACTATAACGACGTTATACTTAGAGTTTGACGAGTTTTTAGTTTTTTCACCAGAAAGTCAACCTAGGTATCTGAGCTCTGTTATGTAACCTCTCACCATTGTTATGTTAATTACAAAATTCGCTATAGAAATCCCATCCAGCATTTCTCGGCTAAATAATCTGAATTTCCCCCAAACGTTTAGCGTGAAATCCATGAACCCAGAAGGATTCGTTCTGTATCAAAACGACAGTCCCAAATCAAGCAGTATTTCCATTTTCCTCATCCACAGTTCTTATTAACCCTGTAAACATACGCATTGTCAAGTCAATGAACAAATGATATCTGGAGATGATATCTATCTCACTTT
The DNA here is from genome assembly GCF_964340395.1 of Glandiceps talaboti. NCBI lineage: Eukaryota > Metazoa > Hemichordata > Enteropneusta > Spengelidae > Glandiceps > Glandiceps talaboti. Next base: position 2,948,874 of record NC_135567.1, on the reverse strand, counting down.
GTAGTGAAGTAGTTAGAGAACGTACCTTTGGATAGATGAATAGGTACATAACTAGAGGTACTGTGTTTGAGACCCATTTAGGTAAAGTCGATTTTTTACAAACACTTTACTGAGAGACAGGTGCAAAATTAGGTGCGGTAGCACATGTTGATTGCATTTGAACAGTGACAAGGTAGGGAGTGGGCCATAGCCAGTTACATTCATGGATTAACGGTATGCGGATACTTCCTTTGTGTCTGATTAAATAAACATAGTGTCCGATTAACTAAAAGAAATGTATGATTAACTAAAAAAAAAAGTGTTCAATTAACTTAAAGTGTACGATTAACTAAAAATAGTGTACAATTAACTGAAAAAAAGTGTACAATTAACTAAAAAAAGTGTACGATTAACTAAAAAAGTGTCCGCTAAATGAAATTAGGAGCACAGTTGAAACAATGGCGATGAGTTGGAAAGGAGTACAACAATTTTAAAACAAGTTTCAAATTCAGTGAAAATAACATAATGTCTAATTTTTGTCAATTGTTTTTTTCAGGGTTGTTGGCCCAAAGCCAGGCTTTTTCTTATTGTTGTAGTTGCCTTAATAATGGACAGCAAGTTGTTAAAATAAAATGAATAATAAATGAAAAGAATTTCCCATACTGTTGTCAGAAATTTTGAAATATTGTGTTCATGTGTGCATGTCTTGTGTGTGTGCGTAGTATTTCTTAAAGACAGTACTTGTCTGTGCGTGTGTGCATGCATGCGTGTGTGTACATGTGTGTGTGTGTGTGTGTGCATGCCATAGTATTTCTTAAGGACAGTAATTATCTAACATAACCTTTCCACAAAGGATACATGTATTATGGTAACGTGTGAGAATGAACAAAATCACGACAAAACAGAGAAAATATGGGTATTACTATGTCTAGATATATTTTGCCAACAAATCAGCTCTCTAGTTATTCTAAGTGGAGGTTGCTATTATTTGTTGTTCTCATATGATTTAATATGGGGTTGCGCACACCCAGAATTTTATAAACAAAAACAATTTATGGTAAATTAAATGTGTCTGTGATCACTAAAAAGAATTATGGATATTCTCAGTAAATCTTCAAAATTTCCCCCTAAGGGCATATAAAGTCAAATATTTTCACCCATTCCTAGGGGGAAAATTGAGCACATGTAGTTCCCTTAAGGACCTTCCCCCTATTGTAGCTCCTGGGGTTAAAATACCTTAAGGGGAAATTTTTGGAGGGCTAGAAAGTATATATCTTTTGTTATTTATTTAAACATTATATAAATGTCGATATCTGTAATGACTACCTAAATGTTAGTTAACTGAACAGTAACATTATGAATTATTCTTTTCCTTATGATTTTACAAGAAAATAAATAAAATTTCCCCCTATGGTTGACTTTTTTGGCATTTCCCCCTATGGTTGAATCTAGGTATATATATATATATATATATATATATATATATGTATGTATATATATATATATATATATATATATATATATTACCATTGCTCGGTTGACGGCAACGCGGTCAAAGATATCGGGTTCTTTGCACAATACACGTGTATATAGAAATGATGTCCCTTAAATTTCCCCTCTTTTCATTCTTGCTCTTTTCAACTACAATATAGATTTTGATAATTTCCATAGGTCTCACGAGATATACTCTTCAAGGAAAAACAAGTTCGTGTCGGGGTTTGACACGAGAATAGTCTGTGCTTGGAGTAATTATACTGTCAGTATAATTTCTCAAAGGTATGTGTTATCGTGGAAGTTTATTTATACTTTAATGGTGTTATAGATTTTGACCCAAGCTATGCATGCCACGGTCACAAGCTATATTGCGTCAGATCGATTTGCCAAACAAGTTTGCCAGAATTAACGCATCCCATCAAACCATGGACCCTCCACAAAGGTGGAGTGTCTATGGTCAAACAAATGACAGGTCGCAGAAACTATGGTCATGGAAGTATGAACGTCGTTTATACTTGTACGCCGTGACATACAATGAGCGCAGTGCCATGATTGACCGGATTATTCAGTGTCGACAATCCCAGTTAATATAATCCCAAAGGCAAACTTGTTTTATTTACCACCTTGCCAAGCAACACAGGGTGGTGGCGAGGCGAAGTTGTAATGTACTGTCGCTTTGATATTCACGATTTTGGAAAGGAAATAGATAACATCGGGTTAGATCTTGAGAGTAAATAAGAAGAAAAGAAGAGTTAATTTGAAATCAGTGATAAACGAGTTGTCTATTTTTAAGAAACTAAATATAAGGAAAGCTATGGGTCCTGATAACATATGTGGTAGGTTACTGAATGTCTATGCATCGCAGTTAGCTAGTGTTTCCAGTAGATTGTTCAATTGGTCGCACAATGATCATACGATATCAACCATTTGGAAAACATCTACCATCTGTCCGGTCCCTAAAAACTTCCAAGGCATCGTCCTGTAGCACTGACTTCCATTGTGATGAAATGCTTCGAGCGTATTTTACTTTGTCAAAACCCACAAAAACATTCACACCTTGACCCATACCAATTTACATATTAAAGTAATAGAGGTACTGATCATGCAACTCTCACATTAATTCACGATGCGTATACACATCTTGAAAAACCAAGTTCATTTGTAAGACTATTGGTTATTGATTTTTCATCAGTCGTTAACAGAAGTCAACCAAACATGATGGCTCATAAACTTAGTTATTTAAACGTTAACCCCAAACTCATCCTCTGGATAATGGATTTTCTTGTCAACCTTTCCCAGTTTGTTCGCTACCAAAAATTAAGTTCAGCCTTCCATTCAACATTTAGGGGTGCCTCACAGAGCACGATACTCTCACACAAACTATTTACACTTTACACAAATGACTGCTCATCAGGTACCGATACAAATCCACTTATCAAATATTCTGATAACTCTGCATTAGTTGACCTGTCAAATTCTGACCGTACTTATTTCGATGAAGTTGATAGGTTTGTTACTTGGTGTAAAGAAAACTACTTGGACGAAAGGTCGACTTTAGGAAGAACCCTAAAGTAGTGCCCGACCTTTTTATTGACAATGTTAAAGTTGAACAGGTGACTAAATATATATATATATATATATATATATATATATATATATATATATATATATATATATATATATATATATATATATATATATATATATATATATATATATATATATATATATATATATATATAGGAACAGTCTTGGATAATAAATCAAATGTTAAGGCCAACACAGATTTCATTAACAAGAAATGTCAATCTAGAGTTTACTGTCTACAACAATTGAGGGGCCTAAAATTTTGTAAATGCCAAGGTATTACAGACATTCTATCGGAGTTTTGAGTCGGTTTAACATTTTCTTTTTTGTGCTGGTTTGGTAGTCTAGGGACTAGCTACAAGAGTGTCTTGAACAAAATTGTAAATGTGTTTAGTAAAGTATTGAGTGAAAAGTAGACTAATTTGAATGAAATGTTTACATCTCGTGTACAAAACAAAGCTGGGAAAATGGTAAATGACAAGGCCACATTATGTCCCAACACTTTGAACTCCTGCCATCAGGGAGACGATTTCGTGTCCCTAAATTCAGAACAGTCAGAACCAAATCAAGTTTTGTGCCCACTTCAACTAAATTTTAAACCAAACTAAATAATTCTATTTCAAAGACATCTGCTCTGCATTCCAGATTGGAAGAACCGCGTTTTTTTTATTGTCTTTTTTAAGTTGATGACCATTTCTGGCAAGACTTCACTCACAATTTTCTCGATTTTACTGATTTTTCTTCTTTATTAAAAAGGTTTAGGGTCGGCACCGGATTTCTAGAATGGAAGCGTTTGGGGAGTTATGTGTGATTTATTTGTTGAGAAAGGTTCAAAGACAATAAATATCGCCGGAAGGTGGCACTTGCCGTTCCAGTGAGGAACGACTAGTGCCACCACGGTAGTACTCGACAATTCGATGGACCACGGCCAAGTCCGCCATTCACAATTTTCAAATCACTTGAAATAAAGCAATCTGGCAAAACTCGCCCATGTGCATTTACAATCTTGTCGCAACTAATTCTAGTAGGTAAAACCATAGACCCTCCACCCTGTCTATGGTAAAACCTAGTCGCATTCATAACTTTCATCGAGGGTAAGGTAATTTTAGTCATCAACTTCTATAAAGTCCAAAATGAAACGATAAAACATGTACATTTTGGAAATTATCCCATGTATAATGCCAGATTATAAAGTGACAAAGAGTGGTTCATCTGAGTGGATAGCTTAACCTCTTGACGATTTATAAACAATTGGAAATAGGCAGCTATCTCGATGTTCATTTTAACCTATTTTCCCAGAGAATATTTTCAGAACTGGTATCCAAATTACCAAGATCACGTTTTTCATATTTACTGATATGCCGCTTTAGTTATGGCCGGTTTTGTGAGATGTTTTGCGTGCACAATGTAAACCACAGACAAGGCATGTAAACTTCTACTTGCAAACCCGTCTATTTCAGGCTTGGCCTCTTACCACTCTTGGAGGAATTGTACTGACTCCTCCAAGACCACGTCTGACACAGTGGCCTGAAACCCATAGTCTATCGCGAGTATATTGTCTACCCTTCAAGAGACACACATTCTCTGACAGTCACCCTTTTAAAAATACGCTTGTTAAACGTCTGCTCCTGGAGTTAAATTTGGTTCAACTCATGAGCAAAATATTTGTACGTGACTCCGGGCCCCTTTCAGACAATCCGAATTTTCACGCACGTCCCAATTCGTTTTTTTCCCGTGACAACAATTTTTCTCCTGAGCCTCCCCCTACCCTAATCTAGTTCCTGACGACCGTATTCCAATTTTACACTACATCTTTACATATCACGTATAGTCAATGTCATTACTCTCGTTGCCGATGTGTTGGCAATTATATACATGTATATATATAATATCCATAATCACAACATATTTCCTGCTCAAAGAAGAACTGTTTCAGCTTATTCCATTTCGATATAAACAGAGTCCAGGGATAAAATACCCATGTACTACTCCTTATATTACTGGCTAGGTAATGTCAACCGTAAAATAATCCAAGCACCAGCGTCCCTAAAATTCGTGAAACAGTGTCGATATTACAGTATTTTGCTGACACATTACTTTCTGTAACTGGTCTATATTTGTGATATCATGGTAAATATGCTTGGAATTTATGGCCTAACAAACCAGACATTACGTAGATTTGAATATTGAAGAAAATCAAAAACAAAAACAAGGCCATGGCCATGGCCGGTCAGGTACTGATATTAGTACTTTAGACATCAGTGGGGGTCACACTTGGTCATTGAAACTATATTGACCGACCAAAATTCTAAACATCACGGATAAATAATTTCATATCGAAATGTATGTACGGAGATTCAGGTTTTTAGACCACGTGGCTTTGACATGACATCATCAGCTAAATTTGCAATACGAAAGTAACGTAAAACATGGATGTATCTAGTAGGGAGCAAAGTCCGCATGTCTGTATGGATGTTTGAAGATTTACTATCGGTATATGGGAGGCATAGAGGGAAATATTTGAATAGCGTTATTTAACGTTACATAATTCATAACTGACTACTAAACTACCGTCAAGAGGATTGTTTTTGCTTCCATTTATCTGTATTAATTTTTTTTAAAGGCAGTGATGGTGACTGCCAATGCCGGTAGTGAAAATATGGCCCGCACATTCTGAAGATTTTTGTATCATACAAGTTCAATGTTGTAGCTGAGAATGTGATTTATATTTATAACTCAGTAGAATGGGTACCGGTACTGATGCGAGGGATGTGAACCAACCTTTGTGTTGCGTGCTTTTTAATATCACCGTGTGTGTGTGTGTGTGTGTGTGTGTGTGTGTGTGTGTGTGTGTGTTGTTTGTTTGTTTGTTTGTTTGTAATGTAGATTCGTCGTTGATATACTGCTACTAGATCAGACCGTGGGTTATACTTCCATGATCAGAACATGACCAGACACAACTCTCCACGGCACCATTTTGGTTTTGCAACTTTGATTACTTTGTTTTGAATAGCTTTTGTCAAGTTCTTGACTTTCCTGATATGACAATAAAGCAAGGGCGGTGAAATATTATTATAGTAGTCCTTCAAAAAACAAGACAATTTTGAAACTTTTAGTGGAAAATGTTAGTGAAGACACAGTTTACCCGCATAAATTAACTAACAAAAGACAAAAGAAATGTACACATGGTTCATTTTCTAGGTGTCGACCTCATGAATATGCACCAAGATTAGAACCGAGTCAGCTTTAAATGCGTTCACACCTCCAAATCTGGTCTGGATAATATTGTCTGGGCTTAGTCACCCTTTTATGCGGACTACAGAGCGGCCCTGGTGCGGACTATTTCTGCCACCTATTAATGCCTGAAAGTCAAGTGGCATATGCTGAGGTTGTGTACAACCAGCAACCCATAACATTTTAGCAATCTACAGTTCTACCTCAGTATGGCTATTAGCCATGCTAGGTAGTTACTATAATGATTAATATAATGGTTGTCTTGGTAAAAGTTGTCGACCCCCCCCCCCCCCAAAAAAAAAAAAAAAAAAAAGAAAAAAAAAAAAAAAAAAAGATCAACAAAACATTCTATGATATTGAAAGCGCTCCTGGCATGTAATTCCATAGAACAGTTTCCTGTAGGGAATGGCAGCGATTTCATTCAAACTCAAAGACAGATGTTGCTAACCAACGTGAACAGCCATAAAAAATTGTATGTGAATGAGTATGACTCTGAGATCCCGCTAACGGTTTCATTGTTGTCGGTCTAACCAGAGACACTGGAGAACTTCACTGTCTATGATCTAATCGTATTGCTCAGTGTGAAAACCGTGCAAAGCGTTATTATTTTGGCGTTGTATTTTCGCACATTTTTGGTTCACAAGGGTCCAATAATTTAAGCTTGAGTTAGGAAATAGGCCTATTAAAAAAATTGTGTTGTTCCGATTAGGCAAAATAAATAAATAGGTGGGGTAGGTAGATTTATTTTTATTCATGTGCGAGTGTCTAATTCTGGTTTTCCATTTTTTCCAAATGATCTCTGTGTTATTGGCTTCTTTCCATTAGATGTACAACCATTACAGATTGGAGGAACAGTTTTATATTGTCTTTTTAAGTTGATGTCAGTTTCTGCATCCACTATGTCTCGTGAGACTTCACAATTGTTGCGATTTTGTTAGTTTTTCAAGAACACGTAAAAAAAAGTTAAGGGTCGGCAGTGAAAAACTAGGTGGGTCGGGTAACAGAAACCAAACAGTTATTTTTTAGGCCTAAGGCATAACGTAGCATATAAATCTACCCAACCTGCGCGAGCAAGATCTGCATCGGTCAATGTAATATTTACATGGTCTATTACAATTTGGTAAAGTGTACCATTGTATATGCTTGTGCGAGACGTAAAAAACATCATGCCGTCTAATTGTACGAAACGATTTAGTCACTATGGTTTTGAAGTCAGTGAGATAATGTTTGTGAAGTACCCGGTATCGTGATGTTATCGCTTGTATAGAAAAACCATCACTGAGGCAAAATCTCACTTTTCTCATCATTCATTTTTTAAAGTCTTCAATCATGCCAATTAAAAATATGGATACTGCAGTCATTTATGTGACTTTTTTTCCAAAAATGTTTATCGTGCATCTCGATTATATTTTTTTTCGTCTTCGTAACATCTTTTTTTTTTAATTGTGCCAAAAGTAGTAGCTACCACATATAGAACAGTGGAAAAATACAGAATGAGACTCAGAAATGTAAAATCATTTACTTCAATGTCCAAAATGCGGACATCAGAAAATGATGCATGCACGTTGTGATGGACTCGTGATTAGCTCTAGTCCAGATGCCAATTGGTATCTAACTAAACCATAGACAATAGAGAGGGTCCTCTCTATTTTCTATGACTAAACCAAGTTTAGTGAGTGGAGGTGTAAATGGTAACGATACTGTTTAGGAACACGGTGATAGGAACTAGACGAGATTAGCACTGACAACACACGCTCCGCGAACTCCAGCAAAGAGGCCTGGTGGGGTATATAGAGACTTGTCAGAGTTGTCGGAGCTACTGTTCATGTACATATAAGTTCCACGTATTCTCAATTTATTTCGTGCTGGATAGAAAACAGTCAGTATAGTCCTTGTGTTCTCCAGTGTATAGCCGATGGATTGGATAGTGAGAGTCATGATATGTGTGATACATTGTAGTTTATACACCAGAACTGAATTTTAGACTGATCCCGTCGGCATCTTCAGAGAAAGCATCAATCGGGTACCACAATAAACTGAAAACGTAACGACTATAAGCATAACTATAAGTTTTAATTTACATGGAACTACGGTCATATTTGATAAGCTTATCCCCCACTTCCACATATGGTCTCATACCCCTTGGTCAGCGAAAAGCCAATCATGTTCATGTCCGGACATACGAGTTATAAATGGGGCGGTCATATGGGTTAAGTTAGGGTGGAATATAATATATGGAAAAAGTCTGATTGATACTGGCTGTGATGGGTAGTAGAGCATTTTTTAATTGTCAAAAACAGGGTTGGGGGCCGAATGATATGATTCAAAACGTCATGACTTTCTGGTATATCTTTGTTGTCATGGTGTGTTTCCAGTTGAGGATGGCTGTCTTTGACTGGCTACAACAGTAAGTGACTGATTTTGAAAGCAAAGAAAGTGGAAGAACATTGGTGTTAGTTAAAAAACTATTGTTATTAAAGATATACAAGTAAACGCAGCAAAACAATTGAGAGTCGGTACGGAAAGGAACAGATGACCACAGGAAGGTGTTCAGCTGTTCTTCATTGTCCTTTGCAATTTGACGACCGGGCGATCACATACTAGTAGTTGTCAGTGTTTTCGCTAAAGCAAAATACACGGAGATGGTTCAAAATCACTTGACTATCATTTCACTCTTATTTAAATCTACAAATATCTCATTAATATTTTCTCCCAGCTTACTTCAAACTATATGACATTTTCCATGAAAAAAAGGTGCGTATCTGGAGCAAAGAAGTGTTTCAGATATCAGAGTGTTCACGTTTGCGTGACCAAGACATAGACATAGGCTGGCAAGCGACGCCATGAATTGTGATCGAATCCCAGGGTCGGATCGGTTGTAGATCAGTGTTCATGATAATTCATTTGCGTGTTCAATTACTAAGTCATCGATGTAGGGTTATAAATTCAGTGACTACACCATCAACAAAGTTACTTCTTACTATAAATCATGTTGAAAAAGACCCTAGGAAAATGTCTAAGCAACAATGACGGGTGTTACTTTTTTGCAGTGTTTATCCAAATAGTAATCGTCGAATAACGTGACCCTGGCTGAAAACTGCGACAGTGAGTGTACCATAAATTCCCAAAACAGACTGACCAGAACAGACATATTGACACAAAAAAGTGTGCAAGTTTACATCTTGTGACAGGTTTGGTTGGGGTCACCTCCATCGGCTAATGGTCGAAATCGTCATTGTAAAATATTTTTAATTACCCTCAACTACAAATCAGCGTATCGTTGACGATCATTTCAATCGTAAGTGTTTAGAACTGATTCAGAAGTAAAACGTAGAATTATTAATGACAATGGTATGCAAAGTTTTGTTGTTTAATAATCATCAGCGATTTGGCATGTTTGCACAAACCACAGATACTTGTTAGTGCATACACTTTTGATACTTCTATTCTATAAGGTAAAGGCTAAATTTAAAAAGACATGATCCCAGTATTAACTTTTTTGTTGCGGCTATATTTCCTAAGTGAGGTGTGCCAAAGAAAGTTTTCCCATGATACTTTGCGCCAGTGCGACTGTTTGACATTGTACGTTCGATGTTCCCAATGAGTAAATGGAATTTTATCGAGAAGTCTATTCATATTTGTTTATGACAGCAAGATATTTTCAATTTTCTGTTTTTGGTCATTTTTGGGGTCAAAAACTGTCATTTGTTTTGTAAATAAAAGAATTCAAAGTAAAAATGAATGACAGCCGCAGAACTAATCGATTGAATGGGCTGACATTTGGTGTGCAGGTATGTTAGAGTATCTGGATGAAGAATTCTTCAAGAAAATTTGAAGATGACATTGATATGCAAATACGTCTAAAACGTGCTGTGTAGTATCATATTATAGCCATGTTATTTTACAATACTCGTGAGAAAGTAGAATTTATTGGTGAAGTAAAGTTGCTCATACACCTAAGAAAATTTGACTACACTTGAATACATAATGAGCAAATGAAATGATCACAACAATCACATATCTTTGTAATGTTATGACTATACAAGATCTAATACAGGGACGAATGGGGTACTTATCAAATAATGCCCTCCGGAACTCAGAAATAAATGTAGATGCGCTGTACCATGCAGTTACGATCAGCGGTTTTGAACTATGGAGGTAGGAAGGAAGGAGGTAGGAAGGATTATAGTCCTACCACCATTTCTGAACAAAATCGTTGTCCTTGAATTGGAATGGTATGCTTTTAATACAAAAGTTGCACAAACATATGTTCTTGCTTTCAAAAGTTTTAGAATTAACACCATGATTTCACCGTCGCCCATACTGAGGTTTTCCTGCATCTATTGCTATGGATTTTGTTGGTGGGACTTTGCTGTACTGTATGAACACTTGTTCAGACTCAGGCCACTAAAACACAATTGCAAAAAAAAACCGTAAAGACACGAAGTATCGTTTTGCACAACGTTCGGCTTGAAGCAGGTTTGAAGGGTAACCATGCACGACAGAGAAGATGGGTTTAGAGCCCCATTCACACCTAAAACAAAAAGCGATTCTAGTCTGTTCCTATTATAGTGGTCTGAGGTTCAGATCAAAGTGCCGCATTCATCCACAACATAAAAAATCATAGACCCTACACGACTGGCGTTTGTAAAAGTCAGTTTTAAACCATAATTACTACACCTCTTTCTCGGCAAGAACATGCAGTGCTGCAATCCAACGTGAGGACCTCTCACCAACTTTCAGATCACTTCACATTGGGAACGTTGGTGAGAGTTCTACTAATATAATTCAGACTGAGGCAAAAAATATAGCCTTTCTGAGTTGAAATCCGAGGTTTAAATCCTGATATCTGAAAATTCCCAATCAACCCAGATTACATTGAATAAAAAATAAGTCTAACAAACAATTTATGATTTTTCAGTCCCGAAACTTGCTATTATCCATACACTGTATACAAAGCTAAATACACGGTGATTGGTGTATCGCACTCCTTGACTGAGTGGGTCGGAAAAAAAATAGGTAGACTCACTTGTCATAAATCGATTTATAAATCCACAAAGGCACTGTGACAACTAAAGCAGTCCCTTTACAGACCATTTTTCTTTAGAAATAAATAGGCTAAAACAATACTGAATGACAGGCAGTCCAAGGTATGCGAAACCATAAGCGAGCGCGTACTCACGATGCTAGATTAACACACTATTTTACCTGCGCATTGAAGACGCACAGTAAAAAGACCAGTTTTCAACATTAATGCAGGAAATACAAAGCTAACAATTCAAAATTGTATAAAATGTAAGAAAACAAAAAACAGGCGACAGTCAGAGCATGCATGAACTTCGATTTACAATACCATTATTAAGTTCTTGCATTTGGGGCTAATGAAGTCATAGAGACTAGAGTGGGCGAGTTTCATCACAGTTAGTATAATCAATGGCACCGTGATAATTCTGACTTTCACTTGAAACTGGACCAGAACAGTCTAGGTCGGACGAGTCGTCATCATCAATTCAAAGGCGACGTAACCAAATATACACCGTGAATTCATCTTAGATCGCACCGAGTTGAACAATCATGTCTGTCATTGTAGAATGTAGACCTTTACGCTGTTTGACCGACTATTGAAGTATAACCCACATAGGTGATATTTCATTGACCTACATGGAAATGCTTGTAAATACTTTTTGCAAGTAGTAGTAGCTCAGACCACTCTAGTATTTTAGTGGTCTGAGGTAGTAGTAAGAGTTTTTGCTAACGTTTACATGCTAGCGTAGTTGTACATGTACGTATACATGTCAGTTCGTATGTACATGTACATTAAATGTAGCTCTCATCATATCATACACTGTACATGTGTGTAACCCTTTTCTTTTGCACCCTCCCCCTCCGCCTTCATGTGGTCAAACACAGACAACTAACTAACTAAATAGTGTTACTGTTAGTTTTCTGTGGGTCAAACAATTAGTGTACACGCCTTGAATCACATGCAGGCGAGATAGATTTGAATATTCATTTGTTTACTGCCCGGTTATGGGGGTGAACTCATGAATATATTCTGAACTAAATGCAAATGTATTCAAATCACTTCCGACTCGCAATCTGAACTATTTTTCAGATCGAGTATAATCCGATTAGACAGGCGCTAATGGGAAAGTACAGAAACGTCCACCTCATCAGCATAAAAGTACAGAATTGAACTCAATCTGAACTATAGTACGGAAAATGTCGTAAACTGTACTATTTTTTCTACTAGTGTAGTATGGCCCACATCCAAAAAGAAGTAGTAACTAGTCGACAAGGTATTCTTAGGTTTATTATTGGCATGCGTTGGGGGGAAATACCGGATGCTAAGTAGAAAACGATTTGGTCAAAGGTGACGTAATGATGAATAGCTTACTGCATAATGCTGTATGGTGGCGCACTTCTCATCTCAAGAGACAAGTAAACTTTATATCACTCAAGCATGTCTATTTGTCATGTTAATAATGTACTTCTTTGTGATTTGCGTCCATTCATGCTACCTGTAACTTTCACAGTGAGTCATTAGGGACTGTCCCTACCACAAGTCGTTGGACTATCTAGCTGTAATCAACGAAAGTGGTGTTCAGCCATTTTAGGCTATAGCTTAATGTTATCGATTTGACATAGTCTGCTCTTTTAGAATGGTCCATTTCTTTACTCAAGGATGACATAAACGGATTACCAACTTATTGACTTCCGCGGCTTGAAAATTGACTGCAACAATTATTAAGTAACTTTGGTAATATATAATTTATGAGGCAGTTAGCTTGATGGCTGGGACATAGAGATGAACCCATTGCCTTCACTAAAAATAGTCATATCAGATGTGTCATCTACAGAACTATATTTCGTTGTCTCATTGTACAGATTTACGCTCTCAGCAAGAGAGAATGTCTGACATCCTTGTTAAATGCAGTAAAACCGAAACAGTTCGTAGCCATCGTCACAATGGTTTCATTGTAGCATTCAGAATTGAACACAAACATGTTACACAACTCCTCACCCTAATCCAGCAAACTGTACACAATTAACAATAAATCCATGGACGGCATCAGGTAATGTAAACCAGTAATTACACATTGATATCCTATTATTGGTAGTACATATTATTATCCGCACAATGTCCAAGTGGCAATGTCCTGGTATGGGTCCGTCAAAACACACAATATTGACTTTGGTCACAGTCTAGATACTGTCCTTGATAACACATTCAAAGTACACATTTTATCATATTGTTTTCCTCTTCTACTCTGTGTACCTTGCTAGTACTCTGGTTACCAGTCCTGATCTTGTCACCTGAGGGCGCAACACATGTTCATTCTGCCCTGGATCCAATATATTTTCTTCCACTTCTGGCACATTATTTTCTACTTCTGGCACATTATTTTCTACTACTAGCACATTATTTTCTACTACTGGCACATCTCTCATCTCCCAAGTATGTTGTTTTTTCAGCTACATTCAGTCTCTCATTTACATCCTTATCCTCCCCATTTTCAATCTGCTGCCTTCCAGGAATAATCACATAGCCACCAGGAGCAGGAGTTGAACTCTCAATTTCTATTTCCCTTTGACTCTCATTATCCCCTTGTCTCTGTAAACTTACTGAAGGTGGTGAATGTAGGTCATCTCGTTGTAAGTCTATACATGGTTTCAGTCTATTGTGATGTACCACTAATCGCCTACGGTGGGGTCCTTCCTGTTGTATGCGGTATACCACACCTGGCTCTCCATCTGGACCCAATATTCTCTTCTTTACTATAAATGGACCAACCCATGGCAATCTAAGTTTCTGATATCTACCCCTTCTGGTCTTTGGGTCATGTAGCCACACTTTATCTCCAACGTCATATGGTTGATGGTGAGCCCATATATCATACCCAACCTTCTGTCTTCTTTTCGATCTACCAAATGTTTCACGTACCTGTAGAAAGACAGTTTTCAAGTTGGTGACAACACGCCTTGCATGTGTAATAGGAGCCGCAACTGCCTCATCTGGAGTACTTCCATACAGTATATCTATTGGTAGTCTAGCTTCTCTCCCACGATTGAGAAAATATGGAGTTTGTCCTGTGCTTTCATGAACACTTGTATTATAAGCTAGCGCAATCTTAGATATATGATCGTCCCACTCATCACCATACTGTGCAACACATTTTGCCAACATCTCCGCCAAAGTCCGGTTGAACCTTTCGACCACCCCGTCCGACTGCGGGTGATATGGAGTAGTGCGTGATTTATATATTTGTAGTAGTGCACAGGGTTCTGTCATCACCTGGGACTCAAAATTACGTCCCTGATCTGAGTGAAATATTTCAAATACTCCATGCTCTGCAATATATTCTCCAAATATCTTTCTGGCTACAGTAGTTGCCTTTTGGTTAGATAAAGCATAAATGTTGACATATTTAGTGAAGTAGTCCATCACAACTAGAGTATAGCGATTTCCCTTTTTAGACATGGGTAACTCATTCAGGTCTGCTGCAACCATCTCAAATGGGCGGGTTACTGATATATTTTGCATAGGTGCCCTTGCCTTTGGTGCTGGTGGTTTCCTTCTTTGGCACAGCTGGCAGCTTTGAACCCATCTCCTAACATCTTGACTCATTCCAGGCCAATAGAACCGCTGTCTACATCTTTCTACTGTTCTCTTTACTCCAATGTGACCAGACATGGCACCATCATGCAGTTCTTTCAATGCAGTGTTGACTATTGCATCCGGAACAAGGTGCAAATGTCTTACTCTTTGACCATCATATATACTCCATTTTTTGCATATTACTCCCTTCACCACTTGCAAACTGTCAACTTTATGCCATAACGCTTTCAATCTCCAGTTCTTCCCTTTCAGGTACTGTTTTGATGGTTTCTTTCCTGTCTGTAACCATGATAAAACTTCTTGTAATACTGTATCTTCTTGCTGTCCCCTTTTAAAGTCCAACAGAGTATTACCACCAGTTAACTTTGAGTATGATACTTCATTAATTACCTGTGTACTCTGAATTTCAGAGTTATTGTTACCACGAGTTGACAAGACTGGACAACACCATTCCTGCTCAAGTGACATTTCTTCATCAGTGCCCTCTTTGGAGTTTAATCTAGACATGGCATCAGCGTTTGAGTGATATTTCCCACCTCTATGTTTTACGGTGAAGTCATACATACTCACTTCTATAGCCCATCTCTCTCTACATCCTGTGGGATCATTACCAGCTTTAATATCCCGTAATCCTACCAGAGGTTTGTGGTCAGTTACAACATGAAACTGTGCTCCACATAAGTAAGGGCGGAAATGTATTATTCTCCACACAATAGCAAAAAGTTCCTTATAATATGTGGCCCACCTTCTCTCCACCTTGTTAAGGGCATGGCTTGCATATGCTATTACTTTCTCTCCCCCTTCATGTCTCTGTGCTAAAACAACTCCTACTGCAGAATGTGAGGCATCAGCGTGAATGTAGAAAGTCTTGGTAAAGTCTGGGTATGCAAGTATTGGTGGACAGGCAAGGGCAGTTTTAAGTACTTGAAAGGCATGACTACAATCTTCGGACCACTCAAATTTTACTTCCTTCTCTGATAGGTGGTGTAAGGGTGTTGCAATCAGTGCAAAGTTCTTTACAAACCTCCTATAATATGATGCTAAGCCTAAGAAGCGGCGAACGTCTGCTACACATATTGGAGTAGGATAGGACTGTATACGTTCTGTTAGGTCAGGGTCTGGAGATATATCTTCTGCTGAGACCTTATGTCCCAAAAACACAACAGTGGCTTGAAACAGTTTTCAATTTCAAACCAGCAACCCCCATCCTTTTGAGCACCTCTTCAAGGCTCTGTATGTGTTCCTCAAAGTCTTTGCTGAATATAATAATGTCATCCAGGTAAACTAAACATTTACGCCAATCCAAACCAGCCAACACTAATTCCATCAATCTCTGAAAAGTTGGTGGTGCGTTTGTTAATCCAAATGACATGACCTTAAAATTATAACGGCCAACTCCTGTGGTAAATGCAGTCTTGTCTCTATCGTCTGGGTGCACTTCAACCTGCCAATATCCTGAACAAAGATCTACAACTGAATAAAGGCTAGATCCTGACAAAGCATCCGAGGTATCATCAATTCTTGGTAAAGGATGAGCATCTCTTTCTGTAACTGAGTTCACTTTGCGGTAATCGACACAGAAGCGGATGGACATGTCTTTCTTCCTTGCTAATACTACTGGAGAAGCCCATGGTGAATTGCTCTCCTCTATGACATAATTTTCCAACACGTTTTTCACTTGTCGTTGTATTATTATTATTATTATTATTATTATTATTATTATTATTATTATTACAAGTTAAGGGGTTTTAATAGTACATAATAATAAAAATGTCTGCACAAATTTGTTTTAGAGGAATGGTGCTTTCAATAAAATGTATCCGTGTGAGCTTATAGAATATATTTATTTTAAAGGGATAATAAGATGTGGACATTTTTCCTTTATAAAGCTCAAAAGCTCAAAATGAATAATAAACAGAAAACATGAATTTAAAAAAAAAAGTATGTGAGTGAGTGTGTGTGTGTGTGTGTGTGTGTGTGTGTTTGTTTGTGTGTGTGTAGGGGGGGGGGCTGGTGCCAGACCTAGTACCTGAGTTTGTCATTCGAATGCTGCCCTCATCGGCCGGTCCAAATTTTCCCATCATGCAACAATCAGACCACAGTATTATGTGGATCAATGAGAGAAATCCACAACAAAATTTCACTCAAAATCTGTATTGTGATGACTCCTTTGGCAATACTGACTGCTAAATTCAACGAACATACACTAAAAAAACTCTACCAAGTGTGTGTTTTTTTTTAGACGCTTACTGATGTTTACTTATTGTTATTGTGGACGTTTCCTGCAGACTACACGATACTGTGATAAGACTGACCGGCCATATTTGAATTTGCTTGTGAGTTTATGTCGGACTGCATATCGTATGCTTCGAACAGCAGCATATACAGCACGAGTGCAACCCTACAGAGTTGCACAGGATACCTAATATTCAATTATTTTGTGACGGCTATATATTTATATATTTGCGTGGAAATAACCTCAGTGAAAATGGACAGTGTTTAATCATGAAGCAACTAACGGTTTCCTTGAAGTTGAACGCAACTTTGGATGTATGTTTTGGTATCGGGTGTCAATGTCAAACCGGACCTATGTTACATTAATTTTTATGTCATATATTCAACTGTAGACTATGTACTACGTATGCATATATGTATATGATTTACACTGCCAAGAAAGGAAAGTTGAATTTTGTTCATAGCTAAAGGTATGTAGAGCTGATGACTTTGTTAACGTACATGTTTTTAAATGTCAGCACAACAGTTACTGAAAAGAATATGTCAAGATGGGGTTGTATTTAAAAGCTGAGTAATTTGTATTAAATCGTAATTTCACACAGTATATCTTTATTGCTGTGTTATGCTGTCATTATTGCAAACAGTTGCCAGTGTATACATTTAATATTTAACAGAAAACTAGCGAAGGCCTGCAATTTTCTTCACATTCCCGCACACCGGGTTGTTTATGTTCACGTGACGTATAGTAGCACCCTCCTTGCGCGTGACATGTTGTAGTGTAGTTGGCCCGGCCGGCCCTTCAAAAAATTGGGATCGTAATTAGACCTTGTAATCGGCACAGATCTTCTGACATACATGTTAAGCATTTACAACCACTCAGTTTGTGACTAGTTGCATATTTTATTAGGACTTGGAGTAACAAAATATTTGGTATTTTAATAGCAAACCCATTCGTTTGTAGGTGTATGTCAGATGTAATTTTTTTTTAGTAAAACATGGCATTTGTAAAATTTAGCGTATTTTATGTTTCCATGGAAGCCACTCTCCAATTTAAATAATCTGTCTTACAATGGATAGCATTAGTGCATATATGCCAAAAGTAAGGATTTTGTTTGTAAAAAAAATTTTCTTCGAATTTTACATAAATTTTGCCTAATAATGCATAATATGGTGATTTAGGTTACCATGGCAACAGATGTTCCTAAAATGATATCTATTTTTGAACTCGGCATAACAAACTACTCAAGATAGGGCAGTCAATATGCTAATAAACTATGTTATAATTACGGTAGGTTTATCATGTTATTTTCCAGATATGTAGGTGTTTAACAAACACAACATTTTTTACTCTACCATATGTTTCCATGGAAACAGCTTTCCAATTTTATACAATTTATGTTACACCAGATAGCACTAACTCATACATGTCTAATACAAGGACATTTTTTCACTGTATTATCTTTTTTTTCAATGTTTTATGTCAATTTTTGGAAAAATGATTAACATATTATGGTGATTTTGGTTACCATGGCAACAGATGTTCATAAAATGACCCCCTTTTTGAACTCAGCATACAAAACTACCCCAGGTAGGGTGGTTAATATTCGAGTAAACCCAATTATTACAATTATTATTATTATCATGTACTATTATTATAATTATTAGACTTTATTTAATCTCGATAGACTGTTGAGCCAGTGGCTCTTCTCACACAGTGTCGAGAAAAATGCATATCTCTGCCTGTAGATGCACTGGTACACGCCGAGGCCGTTGTTTTATAGGGGCAGCATTCCCTGTCCGTATATGATGTTGGACTAGATGGGTCCGACCTCTATCCATCGAGTTCTTACTAAATACACAGGAATACTCCTTCAATAAATTCCCCACTCTCCTTTTCTGAGGTTCTGTTATTGCTGCATCATTAAGTGCTATCTTGGCTATACCACTATCCATTTCTGATGTGTTCTTACTGATTTCCACACGTGATACCGTTGCTGTTGGCTTCTTTGTTTCACATAGTTCATATATATACTCTTGACACTGTATAGCTTACTTCATCAGTCTTAGTAGCTACAAAAGATCCTAAAGGCGTGTCCTCATGCAAGTCTACAGGCTATTCGCTGATGTTCATAACTTGTACTAGCGCAACACCATTGGTAACTCTGGAAACAGTTCGGGCTACAGCTAAACCCCTATCATCTCGAAAGGATTCATCAGGGTCTAAAATACCTGGGTAACCATGAGGTGGTGGCTCTCCCATAGTTGCAGATTGAAGGCGAACAGTTACGGGCATCTCACTACGTGGTGGTATTGTAACTGTCTGATTTGCCACAGCACTGCATATCTCTGGAACCAACTGACTTTTCCTCAAAAATGGGACTGGCTGGCCATTAATCTGTGTATGTGATAAGAGGTTACTTGAAGATGATGATGGTATTCAATGTGAACTGTGTGAGACCTGGTACCACCCTGTATGTGCGAAAGTCAATAAGCAGACTTATCAGTTTCTAAGCAAGCAAGCCAGAGCCAGCAGTAATAAAGGTGAGGATGTCCAACTGCACTGGTACTGTACTGGTTGTAATCGAGGAGCAGTGAAAGTGCTCAATTTTGTGAGTGGAATTAGTCTTAAACAAGATTTCATGCAAGAACAGTTGGACTGTGTTGAGAAAAAAGTGGAGAAAATAGAAAGAAAATTAGATGAAGATGTCCCGATAGCCGATCTTCCAATCGAGATGTTATTGTAGACCCACTGTGTGATATATTTAGAAAGTCGATTGACGAAGGAGATGTACCTATTGATTGGAGACGTGCAAATGTCACTCCATTGTTCAAAAAAGGGGACAAGGCCCTGTGTGGAAACTGTCGTCCAGTGAGTTTGACATCTCAAATATGTAAAATATTTGAAAAAGTTATACGTGACTCTATCGTTGATAATTTGGATAAATTCAAACTCATCAGAGACTCTCAACATGGCTTCATAAGTGGTCGTTCATGTGTCAGCAACCTACTAACCTTCCTAGAGTATGTAACGGATTCTGTCGATAAGGGGCACCCAGTAGACATTATTTATTTAGATTTCGCCAAAGCTTTCGATAAAGTGCCACATCAAAGACTCATAACTAAACTAAAGGCTCATGGAATAAGTGGTAAGGTGTCACGGTGGATTGAGACTTGGCTAAGGAACAGGGAGCAGCGAGTTATTCTGAATGGAACTGCGTCGAAATGGAGCAGAGTTTAAGTGGAGTTCCACAGGGGTCCGTGTTAGGTCCCGTACTGTTCCTCATCTATATAAATGACATTGAGGAAAATATTATTAGCAAAGTTCTTAAGTTTGCAGATGATACAAAGTTAATTCGCAAACTTGTATCTGAAGACGATGCTGAAGTGTTACAGAAAGACTTGGAAACCTTAATTGATTGGTCTAGTGACTGGCAAATGCTATTCAACGTGAGCAAGTGTAAGGTCATGCATGTGGGTTACAATAATCCCAACTATCCGTACACCATGAATGGTAGTAGATTGTCATCTGTAGAGTCTGAAACAGATCTAGGGGTTTTGATTCACAACTCACTGAAACCGAAACTGCATATCGCAGGGAAGGTAAATAAAGTAAATCGAGTACTAGGTATGGTAAAAAGAACATTCACCTGTAAATCGAAGGATATTCTATTGCCACTCTATAAATCGCTAGTTCGTCCACACCTTGACTATGCTTCCCCAGTGTGGTCCCCTCATGCGAATAGGGATATTGTGTTTTTGGAAAAAGTGCAGCGTCGGTTCACCAGGATGATTCCGCAGCTTGGTGGCTTGAATTATGAGGACAGGTTACACGTATTGAAACTGACAACTTTAGAAACCAGACGGATCTGAGCAGATTTGCTGGAAGTGTATAAACTTTTCCATGGGCATACTCTCGTTGATCCAGTTGTGTTTTTCAACGTATCAACTTCGACAACAAGAGGACACAGTTTGAAATTATTTAAGGACAGATCCAGATTGGATATAAATAAATATTTTTTCAGTCAACGTGTCGTAGACATTTGGAACAGTTTACCAGAAATGGTTATTGCTAATTCATCAGTTAATCATTTTAAAGCGTGTATTGATAACCACCTCAGAACAGTAAGGGGTCTTTAAAAGCCTCAATGGCTTCCTACCCCACGTAAATTCACGGTAAATTCACGGTAAATATATACTTCCATACCACATAATGAAGGTTTAGTTGCAATCGAACACTATCTTAATTTAAGACCTGTACTTGACCCTCCTACCCACGTAGTTCTTAGATTGGCTGAACTTGTTCTTACCTGTAATTATTTTACCTTTAATGACAAGTATTTTGTGCAGAAACGCGGCGTTGCTATGGGAAGTTGTCTTGGACCTAGTTATGCTGGTTTATTTATGTCTTATCAAGAACACCTTATTTTTAGCTCGTATCAAGAGATCTTAGCTGATCTATATAAACGATTTATTGATGACGGCGTTGGTGCAGCATCACTCAAACTTGAGGACCTTATGCAGTTTATTAACTACATATGTGGTTTTAATCCTGCTATTCAGTATACTTATGATATTTCAGAACTAACTATCAATTTCCTTGACATCTCCCTTAGGATTGATGGTGATGATATAGCTACCTCTATTTATACTAAACCTACTGATTCACATTCATATTTACAGTATGGTTCATCTCGTCCTAATAAGTGTAAAGATTCCATTCCCTATTCACAATTACTTCATTTACGTCGTATTTGTAGTAGTGATTTGGATTTCAGAAAAAGGTCTGCTGAATTTTGCACGTACTTCCATCAACGTGGTTATCCAATGTCTGTTACCAACACGGCTTTACATAAAGTATCATCTTTGTCGAGGGAAGCTTGTATCAAATCACATGATCAGAAGAGTGACAACGATCGTCCCATACTAGCTCTTACATACCATCCCTTTTCCACTAGAGTTAAAAAACACCATCTACAAGCATTTTAATATCTTACGTTCTAATAGGGTTACCAATTCATTGTTTCCTGAAGTACCATTAACAGCTTGGCGTCATGATACCAGTCTTAGAGATATGGTGGTACGTACAGAACAACGTGAATTGGAAGTTAATGCTGGTTCATTTCCTTGCGATCGAACTCGATGTGGTACATGTCGTTTCATTATTAATACTAATCATGTTTTTGGCCCTAAGAACGGTGTGCCTGTTACAAGTAGATTTACTTGTATTAGTACTAATGTAGTGTATTGCATTACATGTCAAAAATGTGGTTTTTTATATATAGGTTCAACTGAACGTCGTCTTGGTGATCGTTTCGTGGAACATCTCCGCCTTACCAGACAAAAGAATCGTAACTATCCTGTATCTATGCATTTTATTACCAACGATCACAGTGTATCAAATACGTCCATTTCAGGAATTTGTAAGGTTACTGGTGATGAGAAAGCATTGAGGTTAAAGGAAGAAGAAATCATTTTCCGTCTTGGAACGCTGTAACCCCTTGGAATTATTAGATTATTCTTGTCATTCCCATCTAATCAGGGTATTTTTTAAATTTCAGGCGTATTCTATTGGGTTCTATTTGGTGCGTGCGAATTTTAGAACTTTTCCCACGTATAACCGTTTATATATCACGCGCGGTTTTGTTCCATTATTTTCAGAAATGTTCAGGTTTTAACCTAACATTTTTGTATCTCGCCGATTTTCCTTTGAAAAAGAATATTTATTCGAAACATCGGATTTAACAGCTATTTAAACGGACTGATTTATAAGTTCTATATGCATTTCTATGTATGTATGTATGTATGTATGTATGTATGTATGTATGTATGTATGTATCTTGCATTTGTTTAGGAACAGTGCATTCAGACATAGGGTGAAGGTATAAATCCAGAGCTGCCGATCGTGGGTAGAGTCAAACTTGCATTTGTTTAGAAACAGTGCATTCCTTTCAAATACAGTAGTAATAGTTCTATTCCGAGTACATTTAATCCCCGGTATCGTCCGAAATTTGTGACCTTCACAGTATCCAGCGAGTTTTTTACACTGATAATACACATGAATTGTTGTTAAGCTGGAACCATGAAACAAAGGTCAGAGTTCAGTTGTAATAACAACGACACTCTAGGGGACAGAAGTACAAATAGTTGAATGCATTCCATGTATGATTAAGATTATGAATATTGAGTTGAGAATGATGTACAAGTATCCTTGGTGATATATTCTGGTTAATATTGTATATTGGTTGGTTACTTTACTACCTGTAAAGAAACAAATGTTGTCGATAACATGAGAATCATTGGATATCATCATGAAGATACGCAAATACGCAAAGGTACTCCACTAGTTGCGAATAGACAGAATATTGAAACTTTGAAATATCTGAAATAACTATCATGTAATCAAGAATCACTGGATATAGTTCGTGGACCCATACAGATTTACATCGCAGTCAATATTAATTTATTCATTTCTTAAAGTGTTCCATCATGCCAAAAGCCGGCTAATACTATCTCACATTCACAAAATAGGTGAAGGATAGTTTTACTGTAATTTGAGCAAAATGAGCAGAAAATGTGTGATACCCATTGCTTGAGCCAATAATTAACTGCAATATAATAATCCTGTAAACATTTATGTTGAAAGATCGATTTGATGTCTATTGATACAGTGTGTGGTTGAAGGTATATATCCATCAACTCAATATTCTCTCTAGTATTTATAGTGTATTGGGAAATCCGAGGTTTCTGATATATTTGTTTGAAGAACTCTGGAGTTGGGAATTATAAATATCTTTCCCACTAACGGCTTGCATTTTGCCGGCCTTTATTAAATTTACAAACGTTTCCCAAATACAAAAGTACCTGCAAGAAACACCTCGATTTACCCAAACCTTGGAAGGGATCATTCTGTTTGCAGCATCGAAAATATCTTCTGGGTACCAGATGCTTGCTGGCATCATATTTTGCATTAACATTGATCTCGTGAGCGATGACCCTCACTGGACTACTTGGGAGACAGGTGTTTATATATGTATATCTCTTCTTTATTACCTACTTATAAAATATTACATTTGTAGACAAACAATAAATGAAATAATACGTGTTTTGAGGTAGGTAAAAGGTGACAGACAGACAGACAGACAGACAGACAGACAGACAGACAGACAGATAGATAGATAGATAGATACAAAGAAAGACATAATTATTTTTCACCTCTAAAAAATAACCATCATGTATATTGAAAGTAACAGTATACAAATGTCGACTGGTCGTGAGGGCAATAGAATACATCTGTTCACCGCGAGGGCCTGTCGATCACCTCAACATCAACCTATGTCTTAATATTTGTCGTCTGCAAGGAAGACGCTCACACATGCGCAATGGGCGGGCAATAGTCCACTCGACTTTTCATTCATGCCCTATGGGGCAATAGATCCTCATTTCCCGGGCAACAGTATTCAAATTACGCATACCACGTGACAGGGCATTGACCAATCGCAACACGACTCACGCAGATGATGTGTTTTAATGATAGCTGTACTGACGTTCAGTACATAAATTATACAAGTGTTTCATTTGTAATCGAACCCAGCACGGCCATCTGGTGGTCATTTTAATATAAACACGTAATTCACTTTATTATCTCAGTAAATATTTCATTTTTGTTACTGTAAATATTTTGCAGTGAAACATCGTCAAGTTGCATTTTCGCCGTATCTTTATGAATTTAAAATAAGTTACATATTTCATGGACAATTTATGATGTTCAAATTGTGTTACGATGTATTGAAAAGAATGTCACATATTTTCCACGAGTTGTAACATTGCTGTATATTGTACACTAATAGTATGTATTACACATAAAATATTGGTGTTTGGGGAAGATTATTTCGTAATGTGTGTAACACAGGGAGGGCGATTGAGAATCCGATCCGAACCCGTAAGCATACAGTGAACGTTTAAGATACGTACAAACACCCACGGTGTAATATCTTTATTTCATTCTGACTGAACATAATTATACTTGGATATGAAAACTAACTTTGGATTCTTATTTGGGCATATTTTACCAAACTTTAAGAGCATCTTGTAAAAACAGTAATTTAGACGAGGTATGACTTCCATTCATGCATTGCTCTTGGGAAATATAACCGTCACCAAGCTAGCATTTATCCCGGATGTGCCTAACATGTATTGCGCTGCATTTAATAAAGCACTCAGCAACTGTATTTCAGCGAGGGAAAATTAAATATTAAGTAGTGACTTTTTATAAATGGTTTTCTCATTGTAAAATAAACGTATATATATTCAGCTAGATCATCTAAAAATACAATGCTTACCCCATTTATAGATATATCGCCCAAATATCTAGGGTGATATTAGATGTGTTTCAATTCATGTTTTAGATTTATTTTGTTTCTTTTGTTGTTAGTTTGATCATGAGTAAATGTTGGCCTCAGTCTATGAGTTTCCTTTGATCCTTTTGAAGTTACCACCTGTCATTCGTTGTCATAGCATTTCATGATATCCTTGTTAGTAGTTAAAAAAAAGTAGGCTACAGATGTTCACTGTGACTCCCAAGTGTGAAGGTGAAAATAAGACTTGTGTTGAAATTTAGAATTTTGATGCCATACCGTATTATAAAATCGCTATGCTGATATCATTTTCATCTCTATGTCAAACTTGTGTACTGTTTCCCCTGAATTTGTTTTCGTGATTTAAACTGATAATGGGTTTCAGCTTTCTTACAACACCAAAAGTTCAAACATTTTATTTTTCTATTAAGAGATTATTATTATCTGTCATTCACCTGTAAACCCTTGCGTACCAGCCACGAACAGAAAATACTATTTGTGCCAATTACGTAATTTGGAATAAACAAGTGTACATTTTGATAAACCTGAAACTGTTCTCTCTCTAGTGAAAATATGGTACTAAGTTGCTTACTTTTTATTTTTTATATATTCTTTATTAATATCCAATGGAACCAGTTGAAGTATTGAATACATGGAAAAACAAATTACATTACCAGACTACATTCTTAAGATCTCTTTTAATTATTGATGGGTTCCATTGCCAGCGATAATGTCTTTGGAAATCGCCTCAGAGAACTCGCAAAAAGAGCTATTTTTAAAAAGCTCCAGATGTCAAGTGTTTTTAAAGGGTGCGGTTCTCTGTTTGTCAGTTTGTTAGCAAGATAAGCACACGGGTGTTATGTCTGTTAAGTTAAGCATGGACGAGAAGAAGAGGACCTTCAATGTGTTTGGTATTGTGATTTTCGGCATTTTCTTAAAGACAGCATTCGTCGATTGTCAGGAGTTTGGCGTTTCTACTAATGACGGTACGTATATTTCCGGAAGAAAACAAAGCGCCTTCTGGTCTATGTTTCTTTTTTTCTTGGGAATTGATGATAATTTAACACTAACTTAACATCGCGTGGTCTTACCATCACAAAACTGACTGAAATAATTACGTCTGACAGTTTCTAAAATGTCATTAAACCTCATTGCAGTTATCATATCAAAATTCATTTTTGTTCGATTGGAAATAAATTTCAATGGTTTATGGTGAATTACAAACTTTGCTCATCCCCTATCAAAATACAAGAAATAAAACAGCTAAGATATGAAAATTAATAAATGGGAAAAGAGCAGAGTTCAAATGTGCAACACCATTTTATCTGGCCTGGTGTTGTTTTGTTTTTTAGTTTTGTCGATGTCTAGTTTTGTCTGCAGATAAAATGTTGTATTTAGCAAAGAAGTATGGTCTCCAGCTGTGCACCCTGATTTTACTTTAGATGTATTGAAATCCAGTAGAAGGCCTCAGCCCATCGTACCAATCAATTATCCACAATAACTGTAACAGAAATAGGAAATTCACATAAACAGAAGAACGAAAAATGTTGGAAAATAACAATATCTGTAGGAATAAACACCACAGAAACATTTCATGTGTCTATTGTTTCTAGCAACTTGAAAACGGTAACAAGATATACAGACAGCGTATTAATGGTGGTCTGATCCTAGGATGATAATAAATGGACTAGACCGTAATCGCTCGGATTTGGTAAAAAGGTCATTCTAAGTTCAACATAAACTGAACAGATAAATATTCATCTTCGACAACAAGTATATAGTTAATTTGTTTTACAATACAAACAAAATCTCTGCGATGCATGTAGTTGAAGGTGGCGGCCTACCTCAAAGTTAAATTTAAGAGTCGAGCAGCGAAGTGTAGCTAAACTAACATTTTGTCGATAATTTAGGTAATTGAATTATACTTTTCAGGTTGCAAATGTGATTAAATTTACCATGGAGATCTACTCGAGATAAATGCGTGATCGCAACATGCCATTCTTGCCTACAACATTCTTTTACTCTCTCTACAAAAGTAGCCAGAAAAAAACAACAGGAGCATTGCCGATTTTTTGTTGAAACCAAACCATGCCAAAACCATATCTAAATATTAAGTTTTTTAACATACGAAGCCCACGTGGTCCCACCTACATCGTCAAGTTGTTTTAAACATGACATGACAAGATTTTGGATAGCGACCTTTTTCCATCTCTAACAATTTCAGCCAGTATACAATGCAACGTTTGTAGTAAAAATAACATAAATGTAGTCTGCCACACTCACCTAAAACAGCCTCGTTTGTAAACACTATTGTTAACACCTGTTAAAAATCAACATAATTTCAACTGATCACGTTCAATACATTCTGAATATTCATATTTCGCTTCCATAGCAAATAATGGGAACAATCGTAGTGTCTACATTTTTAATGCGTTTGGAAGGGACATACCTCCCACCTTCATATGGCCCTTTGAATGGAAAACACGAGCTGTAGAGGCTTTAGTGACCAAATTCACTTTAGCTGGTGTCCATGACAACCATGACGAAATTAATAAACCAAGATTATTATGGTATTTAACAACTTCAATTGTCTTGTTTGCAAATTACCATTTTTTTCATATTTCCTAAGAAATTTCCTGTTTCTGTAAACCATAATTTTTCTTTCTGTTGATTAATTTACGTCCATTTGTCATTGTTTACGAAACCTTTGCAGTTAGTGTATTACATAAATTCCCCCAGATTCAATATTATCGATGTACCTTGATAATTCATGTGTACATAAGTTAAACAAAAGAGGACTTAACATTCAACCCCCTCTTGTTCCAATATTGCTCTTAAAATAATCAGTTAAGCCACCTTTACTGCGTACACATGACTCCAGCTGAGAATACATTGACCTTAAAGTGTACATGCAAAGGTACCAATACTTTTTTTCGTAATTATGTTTATTTTGCCATAAAAAAAAGGAAATCGGGTTCGTAATAGTACAATATAATTCTAACACGAGAAATTGCGCGAAAAATGAGGCACTCTCGGCTCTGCCACAGAACACCTTCAGGTAAGTACCTCTCATTTGCATGAGACAGGATTTGGAACTTTATGACGTCAATGCAGGAACACAAACGCATTCGTCAGTGTATCTTTACATGTAAAGCCATTATGATCGAACCAGAAGGTAAACTTCAAAACCCGTTTTCGCCAGAACCCGACATTGAATATTGGTCAGATTCCTCAAGCGTAGAGCAATACACTCCAGCATTAACATCTGATGGTGTGATTTAGACAAATTCATTCGAACTGACCGCTAGCAGTAAAGATAGTTCCTCTGGTAGTGAATGAGTGAGGAAGGTGTGGTCCGAACCACAGAGACCGAATGACACTGCTTTATAAGTTTTTTTTTCCGATGTAAATTTCACAGACAAATGTCGTCATGGCTAGTACATATTATATGTAATAGTATACCTGTGTTTAAATATCCACCATGAAAGTTTAGTGCTTGTTTTCTGACTATGCCTTGCTGTCTTATACTGCATATGTCCTAGTGAGGCCATGTTGTTTACATAAAGTGAAGGCTGTTATCAGCGTCCTTTGTTGACATAACTATTCAATGGGTTGAAAACAGCTCCTGCAAACAATGTAATCGAAACGAAAATTATCTAATATTTCCATACCCATCAAACATACAGAGATCGAATGAGAATGGCTTCAAGAGTTCCCCATAATATTCGCTCAAGTTGTTCGTAACAGAACATTCGATCTATGACCATTCAAAATCTTCGTGAAAGTAGACCCACAAATTCGTTAGAGCAGAACGTTTTGTTGGATAACCATCCCTCTTGAAAGCTATGTGTACAAGTACGTCCATTTGATCATGGCTACACCGGTGGCGTGGAGAACCCCGGCCCCAGTAACATTCACCGGCTTTCACTGTATTGCGTCACTGTCCAGTTTTTATGTGATTTCAACTGCCTTCACCCGTTATTACCTACTCAGTTATATCACTCGGAAATGTGTGTAGGGTGATCATTTCACTGCGGGTGCTGCCGACAAAACACCAAGGAACCATTGTTGTCTGAAGACTAAACTGGTACACCACAATATGTACAGGTACAGATAATACTATATGGCAAGCGTAATTAGTAATTCATAAGTAAACATTACACAAATGCTAAGAAGGCTTTTGTAACACGTGGGAAGCGTTGTTACACCTAGCGTCTGAAACGTCCCCTAAAACAGGGACGTCTTGACTATTTTCTCATCACTCCCGATCTAGAAGCTAGGACTATCAATTGTGGTATCAAATCTGGTTACCGCACAGACCACTCCTTGGTTATTCTCAACCTTAATATTTTAAAAACAGATAGAGGCAAAGGGTTCTGGAATTGGAATACCAGTCTTATTACAGATAAAGATTATGTTGCTATGGTAAAGACTATTATTCATGAAACTTTAAATGAGTATTCTATCAATGGTAATGTTGACAGTGCAGAGGTTGATTTTACTGAGTTTTCTATTAGCGACCAGTTGTTATGGGAAACAATGAAATTGAAAATCCGCGGTGCCACTCTTCAGTATACTGCTAGACAAAAAAGGAAACGCAATAAAAGAACAGCTGAGTTAGAAAAAGAAATTGATATCCTCGAGGTACAATGCCAGCAAAATCAGGAAAACATTGGTGAACTTGAAACGAAAAAACTAGAATTAGAATCTTTACGTGAACATCATATGAAGGGAGTACTCCTTTGTTCTAAAGCCCGTTGGGTTCAACATGGTGAAAAACCAACGAAATACTTTTGCAATTTAGAAAAACGTCAATGTGTTAACAAAACGATGGAAAAGTTGACTGGTGATAATGGTTTAGTTTTAACAGAGCAAGAAAAGATTTTTGCAGAAGCTACAAATTTCTATAAGAATCTCTATACCAGTCGTGGCACTACGGAATCAGTTTCATCGTTTATGAGGAATTTTAATAGTAATGATATCAAAGAGCTGTCGGATGACCAGTGTTCAATTTTAGACGGTGTAATCTCTTATGCTGAATGCAGTAATGCACTAAAAACATGGAAAAGGTAAAACCCCTGGTTGTGATGGGTTTCCCCCTGAATTCTATAAACTATTCTGGAGTAATATTTGTCGTTTAATTGTTCGATGTATAAACGAGACTTTTAGAAATGGAATTTTGAAGTGGGTTGTTACTTTTTATAGTGAATCCAGTAGTTGTATCTTAAACAATGGCTACTTCTCTCAATTTTCAATTTAAGCAGAGGAGTAAGACAAGGGTATCCCCTGTCACCCTATTTATTCATTATTATTGCAGAGTTGTTGGCCATTGCCTTTAAAAACGACCCTGATGTC
Source organism: Glandiceps talaboti (assembly GCF_964340395.1). NCBI lineage: Eukaryota > Metazoa > Hemichordata > Enteropneusta > Spengelidae > Glandiceps > Glandiceps talaboti. Next base: position 2,918,016 of record NC_135567.1, on the reverse strand, counting down.
CGCGGTATCAGTTTATATAATATTGATGTTCTCCTTGGTCAGTATGCAGATGACGCTTTCCTTTTTCTTGATGGGACAGAGAAAAGCCTTGCTAGAGTGCTAGATATTCTTGACAGGTTTACCAATGTCTCTGGCCTGACGGTTAACAGCGAGAAGACAAAAATAATCTGGATATGGGCTTCTAGTCATAGTAAGAAGGTTATGCTGCCAGAGAAAAAAATACAGTGGATTGATCATCCTTTCGAGGTGCTTGGCTGTACGTTTGACGTGGATTTAAATGATATATCCAAGTTGAACTACGATCCTAAAATTTCAGAAATGGAGAGACTATTAATAACCTGGTCCAAGCGTCCTTTGACCCTATTTGGGAAAATTACCGTCATTAAATCAATGGCATTGCCGAAACTTACTCACTGCCTATCTGTGTTGACAAATCTAACAAGTGTACAAATCTCTTCATTAAACTCGTTGTTTTACAAATTTATCTGGAATGATGGCAGTGATAAAATCAATAGAAATAGACTTTGTCTGAAGGTAATAGATGGTGGCTTAAACATGGTGCACCTGTCAACATATCAGAAGGCCTTAAAGCATTCCTGGCTTCAAAAAGTTTTTAATCCTAAGAATAAGAGTTCATGGAATTGTCTTTTCACTTCCATGTTAGGCTTGGATACTAGTTATTTGAGATTTTATAATAGTCACCAGATTAAAATTGTAACCGCTCGCAAATTTAAGGACAATGTCTTTTGGCGAGAGGTTCTAGAAAACTGGTCTGAGGTCTCTTATTTTCCAAAAAATACCGCCGATTACTTGAATCAAGTATTATGGCTTAACCCTTTTATTAAAGTTAATAGTAATGTTGTATACATGTACTATAGATCATGGGCAAAAAATGGAGTTAATCAGATTAGTGACCTAATTTCTGTACAAAATATGGATTACCTGTTGATTTTTTGACATTCCATGGCATTATTGATACAATTCCAATAGCAGAGAAAAGGGAAACTACATTATCTTCTGAATCTCAAAACACTTTTCAACATAATGCTATTACTACATACAAGATTTGTAAAACTATGTACACAACGTTTTTAGATAATAATGTAAAAAATAAGATAAAGCCCCAGAAATGTATGGAGAAGTGGTGTGAGATATTTGATATATCTAAAGATGAATTTTGGAATTTCTTTGCATTGATTAAAAAAATTACAGATGATGTATCGCTTCAATCTTTTCAATACAAAATGCTCAATCGCATAATTTGTACAAATAGATTTCTTTTCCTTCGAAAACTCCTTGATCACGAGAGATGCACCTTCTGTAACTTAGAAACTGAAACATTGAGACATTTATTTTATGATTGCCAAATTGTTAAATGGGTCTGGAACTTTGTATTTAATCTTTGCAATACGACTTTTTCAGAAAAAGATATATTGTTAGGTATTGTTACCACATAACCTAATGTCTACAGTTGGAATATTATCTGTTTATTGACTAAAAGATATATTTTTAGTTGCAAAGTGAACAAAGTTGAACCAATGATCACTGTCCTTGCTGAAAAATTCAAGAACTATAAGAAGCTGCTAGAGTGTTATGCCTACGAACCAAAGACAAAAAAGATAATTGATAGCCTTGAGGAATATTTGTAATATATCTTGTTGTCAACTTCATTTTACCTGTTCATCTACCTTGAATGCATCTAAATGTAATGTATATTGCAATACTGGGCTAGGTTCTTCTCGTTTCTTTTGTTGCAGTTTTTGGCTTTTTCCTTCTTTGTCTTTCCTTTGTCTTGTGTTTTTTGTACCCTTTCAGTAATGAAAATTTAAATTAAAAAAAAAGTAAACCTTTATTTGCCAGCCTTTAACAGCAAATACCATTTGTGCCAATTATGTAATTTTTAATTAACAAGTGTACATTTTGATGACCATGAAAATGTTCACTCTTTTGTGAAAATATGGTACAAAGTTGCTTACTTTATTTAATTTTGTAATGTTTTATTAATACCCAATAGAATCTTTTGCACGATTACATACACTGAAAAACAAACAACAGGGACAAACTAAGACAAAAGTTACAGAGCCACATGGTTCTTTAAAACATATCCAATTACATAAAAAATCTACATTCTTAAGATCTCTAAAATATCGATGGGTTCCATCGCGAGCGATATTATCATTGGAAATCGACTCAGAAAACTCGCAAAATATATTGGTAAAAAGTTCCTGATGTCAAGTGTTTTTAAAGGGTGTGGTTCTCTAGATCTGTTTGTTAGTTTGTTAGCCAGACAAGCAAACGACAGGTCAAGTCTGTTAAGATAAGAACGGACGAGATGAATACGAACATCAATGTGTTTTGTATTGTGATTTTCATCATTTTCTTAAAGACAGCATGCGTCGTTTGTCAGGAGTTTTGGTGTTTCTTCTGATGGTACATATATTTCCAGAATAATTCAAATCGCCTTCTTGTTTATGTTTCTTATTTTCTTGGCAATTGATGATAATTTTACACTAATTTAACATCACATGGGCTTACCATCGCAAAACTTTGTTGTTGTTTTTTCATCAGACAGTTCATACTTAAAGAATTTCATTAAACTTCATTTTTTTCCCAATATGAATTAAATTCCAATAGTTTACAATGAAATACAAACTGTGCTCATTCCCTATTAAAATTCAAGGATTAAAATAGCGAAGATAAAAATCTTCATAATTGGGATAACACAGATTTTAATTGTGCAACCCCATTGTATAAGGCCTGGTGATGACGATTTTTATCTGCTGACAAAATGTTGTGTTTGGCAAAGAAGTAAGGTCTTCAGGTGTGCACCCTCGTTTTACTAGTACTTTGAATGTCTCGTGTCGTTTACTGCACAGCACGGAAGGCAAAGAATGAAGGTGTTAAATTGTGCACCTTCATTTTACTAGTACTGGGGCTGTCTGGTTTTCTCTGCTGATAACGTGTTGTAGTAGGCAAAGAATGAAGGTGTTAAATCTTGAATATCGATATCTATAGAATTCACCGGCATTGGTACATTTTTCTCAGGCAACTTTCTACGCTGCTTTGGAGAATCGAATGAAGTATAAACAAGATTTTCAATTTTCAAATAGTGAAGACATTGATTTATGTAGGTCAATTCTCCTGCATGATTGCATACAAATGTTATCTTACGGCCAACCACAGCATGTAATAATCTGAACCTTTTATAGAACATTGTAGTACAGATCTCACGGTAGGATTTCTTAAGGCCAAGAAAAAAACTATTGTTTCTGGTCAATGTGCATCATTTAAATACCCCACTTCGATCTTTTGTTCTCGTGGTTTTCCAGCCAATGCAGACTGCAGATCCCAAGAAAAAAACAAAATAACCCTCCCCTTACATTAATTGTTACTTTACGGAAAACAGCTGCAAAACTAATCATGGACAATTCAATTAATCGCGTCATCACAACAAGTGTGATAACGTTTCCTGACCAGAAACAACAACAACTTTCTTCTGAGTGGCCTTCAGGTCTAATTACTGAAAATATGTCAATAACTTTTGGAAGCTATAAACTAAAATCTACATCAATACAAATGTCAGGTCAGATGTTCTTTGGTATCACAAATGTATGTACCATTTCGTTTAAGATGCATACAAACACCCACGTTGGGGATTTAATATCTTTATTTCATTCTGACTGAGTATGAATACAGTTGGATATGAAAACGAACAATGAATTCTTATTCGGGTATAGATTACCAAAATGTTAGAGCATCTTGTAAAATATATATAAAACAGATGTAAACTGAGCGCCTCCTGTAGAGGAACCACCAATTATTAAAATTAAACTAAAAAAAAACTATGGTATAAACAAATTTGTGTTGCTGAGGAGAACTTTGAACTTGGTCGAAGATTTTGTCCAAATATTTACATATTAAATTTGTGCATATCAGTCTACAGGTTTTTTGACATTTCAGAAATGAAGATTTAAAAAACAATCAAATTGAAGAATGTGTGAAAATTCAATAAATTTATCTCAGTGGCGGCAATTGTGAATATTTAATGAGGTTACGTGTTCAAAATTTGCATATGTTTAGGAACGTTGTTATCAGTTGATTCCAAAAATATATGGTTATACATGGTCAAACTTTATGAGTTTGGATACCAGTCGTTATGTATCCTGATACTCTCAACTATATGACCCCATGCAGAGGGACTTGGAGTTCAAAGGGTAAATGTATTGTTATTGGTACTTGCCATACATCACTAAACCCTTATGCACCACCTCAACAGCAAACACCATTTGTCAGTTAAATAATTTGGAAAACATTTCGCGGGACATGAAAATATTCTCTCTCTAAAGAAAATATGGTACACAGTTGCTTACTTTCCATTATGAGGTATATTATCATTGGAAATCGCCTCCGAGAATTCGAAATCGCAAAATAAATCAATTTTTAAAAAGCTCCAGATGTCACAAAATGTTTTTAAAGGGTGGAGTTCTATATTCTCTATTAGTTTGTTAGTCAGGCAAGCAACCGACTGGTCATGTCTGTTAAGTTAAGAAAAAATGAAATGAAGACCACATTCAAAGTGTTTTGTATTGTGATTTACAGCACTTCCTTAAAGACAGCATTCGTCGATTGTCAGGAGTTTGGTATTCCTTTTAATGACGGTACATATATTTCCTGAATATATCACAACGCCTTCTGGTGTATGTTTCTTCTTTTCTTGGCAATCGATGATAAGTTTACACTAAAATAGCATCACTTGGGCTTACTATCACAAAACTGACTGAAGAAAAAACTAACTGACAATTCCTAAAGAATTTTATTAAACCTCATTACATTTATCATATTTCGTTATTTGTATTCAGGTTTTGTTCTACTGAAATTAAAATTCAACATTTAATGATGAATTTTGAACTTTGCTCATCCCCTATTAAAATACAAGAATTAACACAGTTAATATAACAATTGTGATGAATGGGAAAAGAGCAGAGTTCAAATGTGCAACCCCATTTTATATGGCCTGGTGATGTCTAGTTTAGTCTGCTGACAACATTTGGCAAAGAATTAAGGTATTCAATTGTGGAACCCTATTTTGCCATGACTTGTGATGTATAGTTTGGTCTGCTGATCAGATGTTATATTAGATAAAGAATTAATGTCTTCAGCTGTGTACCCTCATTTTACCAGTTCTTTGGATGTCTGGTTTCGTTTACTGAAACAACAATTTTATCATGTTGACAATCTTATAAAAGTGAAAACCATAACATCATTCCAAATTGTGGCTATTCAACTGCAGGGTTCACTTTAGATGCAACATTGTAGCAGCTTCACAACGTCGCTCTCGGTGAAACTCTACAACCGCTACATACAGATCGCCGAGTGTAACCTCCCATCTAAAATGTATTCAGGATCATGAACACAATTTTAAACCATTTTTTTGTTAGACAACATCCCTCCCCTCTTTGAAAAAAGTATGGAAGCATATGCAGAGAGATTTTAGCCGTCCTTGTTAACAGAATTGTAGCTTAGGTTTCCAAACCCTGTAAGAGAAAAATGTAACGAAAAATGGTGAGTCACAACAACCTAAAATATGAAATAGAATAAAAAGCATTGTAAACAAAAATAAAGCTACAATTATTGCAGGTCTATTCACTTTAACTAACACAAGTCATATTGTTATTTACACCTGTCTGTGCAGATGACCTTTGTATGATAATACCCTATGAGAGGAAGTTATGCATCATACCAGATAATGGAGTAATGCCTTCACCGAATTCCTGTCAACACGTTGACTGTTGCTTTGATCCTATGAAAGACAACTGCTATAAGAAGTCATCAACACGTAAGTTTGTGAAACACCCCTTAAATCTTGATGAAAACGAGCTCTCATCGGCCAATTTGTAATACTGTATCTAACATTGTAAGATTTCGTACCTACCCCTGGGCAAGGGTTCAAATAGTATAGGCTAAATATTATATGCCCCAAGCAGAGATTCTGAGGGGTTACAAAAGCAGTGATTGCTACTGCACGGAGTGGATGACCCATAGCATGACCTGTGTAGTAAAATCACACAGTAGAAACTCTCGATAAGAGTATTTTGGTTAATCTACTAACGGACGATTTTCAAAATGTTCCAACTGTGATATGTGTTAAATATATTCAGAGTTAATGAAAGTGGAAATTTGGAGGCATATTCTTGAAGCAGTGGTTATCAAAAATCTCGACAGTGACCACGTTCCTTCTTACGTAAACGAACGATTTCTAAAATGCTCCAGATTTCTGAAATGCTCCAGATTTCTGAAATGCTCCAGATTTCTGAAATGCTCGTTCCGATCCTGAAGTGAAGTAGTGTTGATTGGTAACAGAGAGTAGGGTTCAAAAGGTGTGAAACTGCTGTAATACAAATGCATACGGTGAGCGTGCGTTCTCACCACTTGAACTTCGTTCTTTGTCAACTGTCGATAAATTCAATGAGGACATCCAGACACGCCTGTTTGCAAGAGTTTTCTCTAACTTTTTAGATTGATCTACTATTGTTCCTGTTCAGCGCCATAGAACATTACGTCGTATTGGATTATTTCGCTATACAAATTATTTTGATTGATTGATTGATTGATTGATTGATTGGTTGATTGATTGATTGAAACAGCTACTAGTAACTTGCTTAATATTTCTATGTGCACAGCAGGTGTTATCTGGACCAGGTGTGTCAATTTGCATGCCTGTATTGTAGAGACACCATCGTTGTATTTCCCTCAAAAAGACATAAATATGTATTTTTTAACTTGTAGTAAAGGATACCTAATTTGCTTGTGTAGACTATAATATAGAGTAATAGCAAGTGCTAGACCAGCAAAATCTTGCAACCGATCATAATGATTAATCCATGCGTGAAGCTGGATCATGGAACTGTAACATTGTCACATGACTCTTAGGGGCCGCCATATTGAATTGTAATATTTTAATGAATAGGCATGTGACTCTTTGTTGCCGCCATACTGATTTTCGTGGTCTGGGCCATATTTGGATTAGATCACGTGACAAAATAGAATTGGTATTTTTTCTTTTCTTTTCACCTGATAATCACGATAATCTTGAGGATTGAGAAACAAAACAAAACCTTTTAAAAAATAAATAACAGAAACATGATATATGACAAATTAGCCATTTAATGCAATGAGGTCATTATGTATTTACTGCAAGGATTTTACCATAGAGGGTAGGTTTTATGTGACCAGTATCACAGGGGTTGGCGACATATACTTAATCAATTGATCAATTGAGATCGATTTATTGATTGATTTATGGATTGAATAATCAATGTTTGTGATGCAATACAACTTATTTTGTGTGATATTGATCAATTGACTCATTTATTATTTTTGATATAACACTTTTTTCCTTCTTTCCCTGGGTACTTTGCTCTCTTTCAGTTGTATACAATTTTCTCTTTATTGACTAAATAAAGACATCTTGTCCATTCTTCTACTCTTATCTAAATTAAAACACTCCTAATCTCATAATTAGCATGGATCAGTTACCGCTAAAATTTGCTTTATGTCTAATCTTCTGGGAGATTATCACAACGGACAAACAGTATCATGCACACACTAGTAGGTAGTAGAGAAGGGAAAAACTCAAAACCATCATGGCTTGAATAAACGTGATTCTGCAGTAGTTTTACAGTGAATTACCAAAAGAATGATATGACAAGTCTTCCACAGGTAAGACGAGTAATGCTGGAAACGTAATGGTCAATCCAATATACAGTTTGCAGTATATAGCCGACTTTACTTTGTGTGACTCGATGGTAAGACAATCACCATAAGACTGGAAAATGGAAATACAAACCTTTGACCCACACAGAAGCGTTCGCTTCATTTATCGTTTTAACATATTTGCATAAAATTCCCGACGTTCTTGGGTCCTTTGACATGAGGCCATGGTGCTCAAGCAGATGATATTATGTACCATATTGCTAATACGTTATCGGTTTTGACTTCAATATCGCTCTGCAAGTTGATAAGGGGTCGTGACATTTTAAAGCTAACACTCAAGCAACGTAATTCCTTCGTTTGACTCCCCTCCCATGGACCAAACTTCAATAAAGTTATACAATATCGAAAACACAAGCTAAACTTGCAATTCAAATATTAAAACATGTTACTATCTCTGAAAAACATACTTTCAACAGGAAATTGTATTTAGATTTACCAGTACTCATGCTTTTACAGTATTCATGTTGTTTCTGTAGTTTTTATAACAATGATTTAATCAATATCAGTCGATTGATCAACTTTTGGATGTTGAAAGAAGAGTTTACCAAGAAGTTGTTTTCGAGACTTGAGAGTTCACGTCAAATGCATAATATTGTATCGGGAATTTCCAGACTTTTCAGACATTTGTATACATTTCACGTTATCTCCCTATGTGATTTTGCTTAATGCCTGTGCGTTGGTGGATTTTGAGCACGTTCGGATACCACAGACAAATTTCTTCTTTGTCAATGGCTCTACATAGTCAATGAAAATGAAATAGCTTGAAGTCACCATGATATGATCACCGTGTGTTCATTACAGGCATTGTACGAATTTCCCAGACGACAATTTAACGATGTTACAGCTACCTTGGGCAAAATATTGAGAGTACAATTGACAATTGACAAATACCGAGACACATATCTGTTTTGTAACTGATGTGGCCGCATGGTAATAATTGCCGAAATTTGTAATAACGCCGGTATTTGTAATAAAAATCATGTTTTTCATGTAATAAAACCGGCATTTGTAATAATTGCCGAAATTTGTAATAATTTGTATGAACGACAAATGTAATAAAAATTGCCGATATTTGTAATAAATTCAGAAAAAAAATGTAATGAAATTGTAGAAATTTGAAATAAAAAAATATATTAAGGAGGGTCCGTCCTCCGACACTAAAAAATTATTTATTTTAATAAAGAAATACAAGATTGCAAAAACATCACGTCAAACGAAAGTAGCTTTAACAAGCATTAATTGAATTGATTAATATGATAATTAAGTGAACAATTAACTTTTAACAATTAAGTTATTATTATTTCATTCAATCCGCATATATATATGTGTGTGTGTGTGTGTGTGTGTGTGTAATATATATATATATATATATATATATATATATATATATATATATATATATATATATATATATATAATTATTATTATTATTATATATATATATCCCCCTTTCATATCATTACAGTTATTTTCTATTCTTCGTCAGTCTATTCAATTTAGTGGCGTTTTCGAGGATGTGCATGGTTTAGTGAGCTGTGCACTATAGGTAGTAGTTCATCACTGTCAATCTGATAGGGAAGGGATTTCAGGGATAGTTGACCAGTAGAGCCGGGAATAAGTTCATGAGTTCTGATTTAGATGAAAGACAGAAAAAAGGGGAGAATAACGTCTCCCCAATCCCTTTCTCCAAAATAATGAAATCGTATCTACATTTCAATTAATTCATTATTGTGTTTATTTCAATTTTGAACTTGTAGAATGTGTTATAATAGCAGAGCCAAATGTTGTTGTGGCCACTATATATAACATTACAATTTGTTTTGTATATTTACAGAGACTTGTACCAATTACGAATACACTTGTTGAAAACATGTTATAAAATTGCCAACATTTGTAATAAACTAACGATAATTGTAATAAAATTGCCGACATTTGTAATAAACTAACGACATTTGTAATAAAATTGACAACATTTGTAATAAACTAACGACATTTGTAATAAAATTGCCAACATTTGTAATAAATGACATTTGTAATAAACTAACGACAATTGTAATAAAATTATGGTTGGTTGGCCTGTCATAGACTTGTGTTAATAACAGACAAATATTGTCAAGCGATTATGTTTCGTTTTATAAGTACAATTAGTTCATAGACCAACAATAATCGAAGCTGGAAACTGGTGTATATGCTCTAGACTTTGGTGAGATATAGCGATATACAGTATCCATAACACCAAGTGTCCGTAATTTTATGATGTATGATGTCTGAAATATTCGCCTTTATGCATATTAATCTCTTCACACTCACGGACAAGAATATGTCCCTGTAAACTTATTGATATACTAACTAATTTGTTTTTAAAAAATACTCATACCAATTACTTCTCAAGCCATTATGAAGCTTTCAATTTTTACCCCCAAATGCACTCTAAAATTGGTTGTGAAATCGCCGTTTTTAAGATTTCTAGAGATATCAGTGTGTTGGTAGTCAACCGACTAGCTAAAACTGGTATGTGTGTCGCTAGACTTTGGTGAGATATAGTGATATACAGTATCCATAGTTCACCAGGTGTCTGTAATGTATGATGTCTGAAATATTCGCCTTTATGCATATTAATCTTAAACTAGAGTGAGTTACTCCATTTCTTTGAAAATCAGAGAGGAACCCCTTAACTTTTATTATTACAAATTTCGGCAGGTTTATTACAGATTTTTTTCTGAAATTTATTACAAATATCGGCTATTTTTATTACAATTGTCGTTCACAGAATTTATTACAAATTTCGTCAGTTTATTACAAATATCGGTAATTTATTACAACTGTCGGCAATTTTATTACAAATTTCGGTTTGTACACCGCATGCCCACTCAGCAGAAACTCATAGCATGTATTTATGTTACAGTGTTTAAGCAAATTGCGCGACAAAGTTTAAGTATATATACTTTCTGAAGGTGGTGACTGCTTGTTGTGTCGTGCTTGAAAGAACAATAAAATGTTTGAGATAAATAGAAATATCCGAGCACCGTATTACAAATAAGGTAATAGATGTATGTGTGTGTGCGCACGTGGTCCTCAGTACAGCTCAAATTCATACACCATTAGATATACAGCAACTCAAATGTAATAGTTACTTGACAGTTCATGGCACGAACAACATCGATAATAATGGTGGGGACTTCAACAACATAGACATACACAGTGGGGGTTCTATCCGCCATATCCAAATGGTTCAGCAATATTAATAGAGTTCTGTAGTCTAATATACGCTGAGCATAACTCCTAGTATTCTACAAAGTAGGCGGCCATCTTGAATCACGGGTTATTAACCATGGGCTTGTTACACCAAACCAAACTTTTACTGTCACCGTTTCATGTAGGCAATTCTCGTTGGCTATTTGAGTCACTGCCAAAATTACTGTAGAGCATATACTGCTACTAAACGGCTGGTTGGTTATACTCACACTTACACATCATGGTCGTCAACCCATTTCTGGAGTGCAACACAGTTGGACAGGACAGGTTACTTTCTGGCCGCTACTAGACTACACTTGTTTACATTGTACTGGTTCAAGTTAATTGTACATCTTGTTTCACATGTTGGATACTTGAAATTCAGTGAGATAGTCCCCTAGCAGACATTACCAAACTATAAACAGCTACAGACAAGACTAACACATGTAACCCCATTCACATCACATGGCAACCTCCACTTTGTTGCTCACTGTCCATGCATTTCACATCTAGTGTCAAGTCAAATGCCTACGCCAATTTGCATGTTTCGCATGTATCTAGCAGGATTTGCCCCCATACCCAGAGGAACCATTAGATATTAGACTAACGGTACAGCTTAAGTTATGACACACGATTTTCTAAGAATCTAACAGTCAAGGTATGGGTTTTTCAGCGTGGACTACTTTCTTTTGTGCTGTTCTAATAGTCAGTGACAAGGTTACTTATCTAGGTCGACTCGTAGCGCCATCACTGGTAAAGCTGTCATTGATTTCGTTTACATCAGCTGGTTACATATGTATGTATGTATGTATGTATGTATGTATGTATGTATGTATGTATGTATGTATGTACAACCATCGGAAAAATTAAAAAACAATGTTTGACAGACGCTGGACAGGGGTTATCAGTAATTTGGTACACAATCTGACAAAATATCACAAGCTGAAAGGGCAATGGTCAAAATGAAAATAGAACACACAACCCTACACTACCAAACAAAGAATGAAATATATTTATCTATGTGGGAAAAAAAATGTTGTCTACTTACTCATGGAATAAATATTGTTATTTTGTTATGGTAACTAAACCAAATTGGGATTCAATCCCCAAGATATACAACCTCCCAGTCGTGATATTTAACCCTAAGGGATGTCGAAAGAACTTTTTTAAATATAGAAAATTACAAATTAATACAAATAAAAGTCAACACGTGAAAACATAGCCATGCTTTGTTCACGAAAAGTGTGTCTGACTAACATTGCTAGAATTTACGAAGAATCTTACAACCAACTTATGCATCCACACCTTAGGCTTTCTAAAAAAAAGTTCAACACCCTTGTAGAGAAACTCTGTATTGTCAATGAGACATTGAGACTTTAAGACGATATTTCGTTATATTCCTGTATATGTAGCTCTTAAAAAAATTGTTACACTTAAGCACATAAACTTTAAGATGAGACACTAAGCTTAAGCAGTGGTGTAATAGTCCGTCCAATTTGAACTTGTTTGAATAACTGCAACGGCTCCTTGATTCATGTTCAACATTGGTGTGTCATTCATGTTCAACATTGGTGTGTCATTCATGTTCAACATAGATGTGTCATTCATGTTCAACATTGGTGTGTCATTCATGTTCAACATTGGTGTGTCATTGAGGTTATTTCCACGAAATCAATATATCCACAAAATACAAGATGGTATCAGGACAGCAGATTTGTTTCAAACCAACAACATTCTGAATTTCTCTTCAGTTGGACTTCATTTTCGCTGGCTAGGTAAGATAACGAGACAAATTCACATGGAATTGTAGAATGTGTAGAATATGTTTGTCTATTTCAAGACAGAGATGTACTGTTGCAATCGAGGTCCTCACAACAGACATCATGGACATTTAATTATTCAAGTAGGCCAACATATACAAGCCTCGTACCTTCATCCCAAGGAAATATTTAAATATAGTTGTTGGTGGAGATGATTTACGTATCGTCCAGATGTACTTGTTCAAAAAACCAATCCAAGGTCAATCCTCACACTGGTGCAGTGTACCTGTTGACGACATTTGATCGTTCAAATTTTTGCAGCAACCATTTAAAATTAGTTTTGAGAAATACTTGGGTCCATTTTTGAGTGAAATGTTCCTTTTCGTTGGAACATTGCTAGCATTGTTCACGCACACATACTGTTCATACATGTCAACCCATACTAAACTGTTTTTTCTATGAAGCTAGGAGTTTAGGACCAGCAATTTCATATGCTCATATAAAGATTCCGTTCTGGCATACTATTGGTGTTTCGATCAAGGCTAGCTTAAATTGAACATGAATATTCTTGACGACAGACTGCAAATATATCCTTCAACCACTTATTTAATTATAAATTCTGTCTGTTTCAGTGTTTTGAAATAAACTTTAAAAAAGGCGACGAAGATAGATTTTAAACGAGCTAGAAAATATATGTATATACTTTCAGCTCTGTGACATAAGTACCTTTGTTATTTTAAGTCTTTAACGTAAATTATCATACTCTTTTTAGACAAAGTGTTAAGTTACCAAATGCTATCATCATTTTAAATAACTCAAATAGACAGTCCAATCTGGAATTTACGAATTCCAATTGATGTATGCATGTCTCACCGCGAAAATTACGTCTCGCCCACAAAACAAGATTATCTGAACTGTTTGCACATCTGAAGAATAATACGTATACAACGTGTATCTTTCAGAGAGGCCTAATCGGTTATAATAACTTTTGTTATAATAATGTTAGCTTGTATAAAATGCGTTCATACTCTGTGCTCAAAGCATTTTACAACCATTACCCCTGACATGGACCTATAGAGGCATAACGGCTATTTCTATTTCCTCAACGCCCTGGAGAGCATACAATCCATTACAGCCTTTGTACTACCAGGTCCTCAATTATACAAGTGGACTGACTAAGGCAGTCATGACTTAAAACTTGCCATTCAGAAACATACGTCAGTGACAGTGTTTGAACCTGCCACCTGTTGATTCCAAGCTGGTCTCTAACCCTTTGCCAACCACAAAGTGATATATGGTCACTTTTTCATCCATATTTTTGTCTCTGATATGTTGCAGGTCTTTATAATGTAGCTCCGAAATCATCATTAACAGCTGGCAAGTTGTTAAATTTCCACATTTTGATCGATGGCATTTTACAGACGAACACCGAGTATATTGGTATGGATGCCACCATAGGCAGTATGTTACTACCTTTTAAGGAGATTGACTTCAAAACAAGAGATATATATCCCCATCACCTGTCTTGGATAGCTTTCGAAACATGCCAAATCAAATACATGGTTTCGCTATTTACTCTCCAGTTTTCAAATGAAATCATTATTCACAGCATCAGACTGCTAACAGATAGAGATAGCTGTACGTATTCACTTTACATTACGTTTTATCTGGATTTTTTTTTTCAAATATATAATTGACTTTGTTGTGTCCATCAGTATATTAAAATAATGATCGTATTTGTAATAGTAGCATAAGCTGTAACAATTGACATAATTTGTATTAAATAAAATGAACTAAAGTAATTTCAAACAAGGTCGCTATTAACTATGATGAAATTAACATTGAGTGTATTTTATCGATATTGGCATAAACAATTAGTTGTTTAGTTCCAGTTATAGTTATTTTTATGTATTCGAGATAAAAATAATAAAACACAAAAATTGTGAAGTTTCACAGGAAATTCTGGATGCGGAAACTGACATCAACTTTATAAAGAGAAAAAACTGCTCTTGCAATCTGTAACGGCTGTACACCTAATAGGAAGAACTAAACAACACAGAGACATTTTGGAAAAGAATTGAAAACCTGAATTAGACACTCACACAGAAATAAAATAAAATAAAATAAAAAGTAGCTGCCCCACCTATTCTAAAATTGAGCGTAACGGAAACCATACACTGTTTTTATTAGGACTTACATTATTGTTCGTAAAACAAAATACCACAACATAATACATAATTTTTTCCGGGCTTCGAGTACCCTAGTACAAATATATTACCACGTTAACTGTTATATAGCAAATATAATTGAGGCTGAAATAGTTGCTACTTAAAAGTACAAGGGGTAACATGACGTCTACTAGTTACAGAAACGGTCAGATAACAAGTGTATATTCTCAGGCACATATCATTTACATAGTCAAATCATATTCCCGATAAGACTTTCATACTTCATGAATATTGCTCTAGGGAAATAGAACGAGACTAGTGTCCATCTATGCATGGTCTCTATGGGTCACTATTCCATACCACGTGATACAGTCTCAGCCAATTAGGAAGAGTTTATAAAAATGATGTGTTATAACATATAATAATCGCTCAACATGATTTATAACTGTTAAACAATAACAATAGCAATTGACCGATCGCCCTGAGCACTGTAGCCACGCCCCCCTTAGTTACCGTTGCTACTACGACAACTTCGCACGTTTTGCATGGTTTGTCGTAGGTAAAACATGGCGTCCAACGTGGCGATCGCTGAAAATGCTATTCATAATTTGAGAGTTCTTTATTGTTCCACTGCCACCAAGGCAAAGATGGTGTATCATATGCTTTCCTACGGTCGGTACATCGATGGAAACAATTTATTTTAGTTCGGGTAGTGTCAGTTCATCAAATTTTATCGAAGTATGAGAAACCACATGGCAGATGCATGTTGAATAAGATTTTACATCATAGCCGTCACCGTTCCTGTACAGCTGGGTACGTATTTATTTATTTCACTGATGTTTTCATTGATTTTCACATTTCATAGCAATACTTTTTGTTTTACAATAAATTCCACTAGGTGACCGTGATAAATCATCAGATGAGAAGTAAACTAATATGATTTACCGTTGCATCGCTACGATATAGAATATTATGAATAACAAGTTTGTTATTGACGAAAAAATGGTTTGATTTGTATCCTCAATGGTATTACATAGCAATGTCTATTCTTTCAATACAAATAAATGCAAAAAGTAGAAACAGCGCAATTTATAGCATTTTACGGTATGAGAGGTCACTTGTTTGACTTTCAGGATACGATGTATCAAAAAGTTGAAATAGCGTCCTGGCCTGCACGGTATGTAATTTGTTGACGTACGTGCAGTGTAGAGGCGTATACGGCATAGTAGGCAAACTGAAGGGGGAAAAAAACACCCTTGAATTCACAATTTTTTAAATGTCAGTCGTGCCAACCGTTATAACTGCAAAACTCAACGATTTTCTGAAATAAAAGTCGCCATCAATTAACTATTCACTGCACACGACAACGTAAGTCAACTGCAACGTACCATGATATCATTTCTACTCTAAATTCTATTTCTTTCACAAGCATTGCACAGTGAAAAAAAAGAAACACATATTAGACTTGAAAAAATAGACACTCGTTTAAGTTTACCTCAAACTGTAGTTATTTTGCAGATTATTTACTGTCTGATACTCTCAGAGTATCAATTTCTGATAATCATAATCATAACAATAACTTATGGTAATAAAAAAAACGTTCTTTCTTTCTGAAGTCCAGTGGATCAACAAATACTTCCTAATTTTATGTTAATTTTTTTTCTAGTTGTATATTTATTTCAAACTTGCCTAGTCAGTGTTAACTTTGTGGCACTGAACAAGTTGCAGCTCTCCAAAAATGGATATTTCTTTGTCTGGCATTTACAAGCAATCATCCATTACTGGCCCCCACACTGACAAAAGTGAACCAATATAAACTGTGAAGCCAGTGAAGCCCAGATATTTTTTTTTAAATGGCAAATATAGAGACGCAAAAAATAAATTCCTAGACCATAGAATTTGTAAAGTTCGTTTGAATACAACTACACAATAGTAATTGACATTTTTTTTACAATTTCTAATTTATTACACAAGGAAAAGAACTTGAAATTCACAATTCATGAAGTGATTTAATTATCCAACACCAAATACAAAATCTCCTTAAAATGACAATAAGTCCAATGTTTGTTTGTCTTTGATAATGTCTTGTAATATTTATAAACAGAAAAGAAAATCCAAAGGAATTGTTACTATTGATTGTCATGAAATAAGGTGTAGCAAAGTATGAAAGGAGTTTTCATGTAGCTTGTAGAATATTTTTTGATACATAAGCCATGTTATCCATCAGCTGCAAAATTCCTAACTTTAAATCAGAGACACTATACAGGATCTCCTTTTTAATTCGTAGTCAGAGGAGTACAAATGTTAAGACATTTTCATGTGGTTACTTTATCACTCTGCAAACCAACATCCACTAGAAACCACTCCTGAAATTACAAGAAAGGAGATGACATTATTATTCATGTTTCATGTATATTTTTGTTTTATTTTACAGGAAGAACTTCTGTATCTGATATTCAAGGCATCAATCGACTGCAACATTGTTTGTGGAGATGTTGTTTCTAAAAAATATGAGTTGACTGTTGTCAAGTTGCTATGACAGCAATGGGTAGCTATGCTGAGGTCACCATTAGGTGTTAGATGGATTATCAACACAAGTCATCAAAGGAATATGAATAAAGGATATGTGAACACTAAGTCTTCTGAAAATATTGAAAACAATCGTTCTTTTTTATTTTCAACATTTCATAGTGTCACAACAGTGAGATATACATTATTATGTCTATGATGCATGACACACGAGTATAAATTAATTACTTGTAATAAAATTTCCTGACAATCTGAATGAAGTACCATTTTTCATTTGTTTTGACATGATATTACTTTTAAACTGTTACTACAAAGGGTTATATAGTAACAAATGTAGTAATGTTGTTTCACTATATAAAAACATTCTTTTCACTTTAATTTCTGGTAAAGGTCACCTTACTTTTACATGACTAAATTATTACACTAAATGGAAAATAAGGTACCAGTTGTACAAATTAAAATAGGCCACTACTGTACAAGTATAAATACTTTTCCCATATACAAATCATCTTTGTTTTTTGTTTATTTACTTACATTTGTTTATTCATATATTTTTGGGGTTGCTCTTGCAGAAGATATTTATCACATTTCTTGCTTTTATTATTTCAATAAAAAATTTACTGAAAATGAAATGGATCAGATGCACAAGTAGTGATGCAAAATATTTCAACAATATAACTTTGATTTTGAGCCATGTCAGTGGTATTTACAAATTATAATATCTAATTGCAATCTTGTTGATTGACATGTTTGTTTTGTATCTGGATTCACTAAAGCAAACAGGAAATACACCTAGAGATAAAAGACCTCTTATTCCATCTAAAAGAAATTTGATAACTTCTTTGTCAAAGTGGTAATAGTATAAAAACAGTCAAATTTTTTTTTAAATGGTAGTTACTAAAATGCATATATAGCCTATGTAGGCCCAAAAATATTACATATACTTTCACCATTAAGATATATCACATTATGATAAAAATTCAGTTATTGATGTGATCCCTGAAACCAAAGAGTACATAATGGGGAGTAATGAATATAAAATATAAACAATAAATAAAAACATGCAGGTCACCCTGTGTGTCAATCCCGTCAAAAGGTCACAAATTGAAATGACGACTTTCTTTCAAAGGGCTATATACCGATATTACGGGAAGGCCAGTATAAAAAAAAATGAAGAAATGGTGTTCATTGATGTTACCAAACTATGTCCCTGCACATTTACAGTAAAATTTCATTTGATTAATCGTGTTTGCCTGTCAAACCATGGATGGATGTAGTACGGCTCAAACACAGGCCGAACCATTCACTGCATGCACTCGTACTCAGAAATACAAGTTTGACTGTCGACAATGGATTTATGCGGGCCAAACTTGAGAGAGGAATATTTAGCATTAGATGAGAAAATATACATGAAGTCTTTAGTTGAGCATAAAATTTGGCACACAGAAAGCACGGGGTACATCGCCAATAACTGCGTTTGGGTATGACACCATGACATTGCACGTACATGCACGTCTGTACGACGCCAGCTACGGCAATATCGTATGCGGTATGGCCAACATTTAATTTGGCCTCCACCATGACCGACAAGATAAAGCACTAATCATAGGCAATTTTGGGCTGAAAAAATCTAATTTTATGAATAGATCGGTGAAATAGTTTGACTCACAGTAATATCAACATACATACCTCAGAAAATGCACGTAAATTGCCGTAATGGCGGTCCATCTTCTTGATCGTGTAGGTCAACATTGTCGATATTTTTTCGGCTTCAGAAAGTGTAAAAATAATATTCAACCTCTCTAGCCTTCGGGATAGTGATCATTGATATTATACCGATCCCATGACCAGTATTTCACGATAGTTTTAATGTTTGTAAACAAATATTATATACGAGAACCGATCGTAAGGTCAAGGCCCTTGTATTCAATACACGCTCAGAAACTACGACAGATTGCTTTGTTTGTCGTAGGCTGTGACACGTGCAAGTGCACATGGCGGAATTACGCTCTTTGATTGGTCAATGGAATCTGTCAATCAATCTCGGCGATCGGTCAATAGCAATAGCAATAACAATAACAATAACAACAGTACAGTGGAACAACATTTAACTTTACAATAATACACTTTTCGATATTTCTTTTATATGCATCATGACTGTTGGATACCCAGTGCCTTTACTTGTAGATGCAATATTTGGATATTACCCAGTATTTTACATTGAAGAGGGCGGATCATTGTATTGTGGTGCCACTGTAAAAGGGTCGAGAACTCAAGTTACGCATAATGTCAACAAAAGTGTCTGGATCCAATGGTACTGTGGACTGAATTATCTGTCTAATGGTATTGTTATGTATATATTCTACCAGGCAACTAATATTGTCATAAAAGAGTTAGAGGTGTTTACAACATATGGTAAGTATTTTATACATTGCTTGCTTTTTTTTTCTTTTCTTTTATTTCTTACGCAAATGTGTCAACATATATTTTTGGGGGTATTCACAGTGTGTACCTCAACTTCGAAATAATTCACCTTCACATCATGTGGACACGACATTTTAATTAAAGTTTGCCTATTACATATAAGATTGTGTCAATAAACGGATTGAATTTAAAAACGGAATTATGGTGACATCATTTTAGAGTTACCAAGACAGAAATAGTGGGACCAATTTATTTTTGTTTGCCTGCAAATTTGTTACGTTAGTCGATGACTGTCTTCATCATACAACATTGTAAGCCTATATACATGTTGTTTCCTTTCACATAAAATAGTTTACTATACATTCAATATGAACGTTTATTATCATTATCTCATTCAATTCCTGTACTTCTGATATAGTAGGATTATTGGAGCTACGAAGACTCAGTCTAGCGCCCTCTCTGGCAAAGAGTAGGAGTTTCCGTCTTTTTTGAGAAACACGCTTCGAACTGAACGTCTTTTTGCCGTCAAATCGCTAAAAGGGCAAAACATCGAGTTTCACAGCCACAAAGCTGACAGTATTAGCCACAATACCTTTCAAGTATGTACCAAGGTGGTGGTGGCGGTGAGCATAACGATTACAACAGTATATAGTGAACTGCAAAGTACTGTTAGACATTTTTACGAGTTCTTGTTTATAGTTCTAGTATACATTCGTTATTGTGTTAGTGTTATAACGTATACAGTCCTCAAAGTTGACATTAGTCTTTCGACACAACAATTATGCTCAGTTCAAATGGTCGATTACTTGGTGCAATTTCCCGCGCCACTGCTTGCTCATAGGACAGAGCCCACAACAGAGGCACAATTTGTAGATTAGTCTAGTAGATTCACGACTTCATGTTATATGCAAACGGAGTGAACTGCAACCAGGTCTATAGTAATTAGTACGCCTACTGGCAGGACGTTATGCTCATTATTATTTGCTGATAAACGTTACAAAAAAACAATCTACAACAAAATTGCGGTTATCTTTACATGTACCTTGAGACATTGACGGCAAATTTAAGAAAAGATAGGCACAACACTGTACTGCCGAAAGCCCTCCATGTTAATAACTACTTGCACTTGTTATTTTGGGGCATGCACATGACAGAATCTCATTTTTAAGATCGATCAGTTTTTTTACGGGCGGGATGGGCTGATGTCTTTTTGTTTGTTTTGAATAATTCTTTTTGTTCTTGCAAAAGACACTCAATACACTGCATAGTTAATTTTCCAATTGTCCATTTTCAGTAATTTAAAGTGTATCTGGTAAATTGCTAACCAAAATTCATTGCTTCACAAGTATAAAGCTCTTTAGATAGGAATCCTATGAAATGTATGATGGTCTGTTCACGAACTTACAAAATAGTCATGGTTTAGTAACTAAAGGCTCTAAGATATCTTTCTGATTTGTTGTTAGAATTTTGCCATCTAACAATTATTGTGAGTAGGAAAACCTAAGACGTTGCTATGGATTATTTCCTTTTAAGTCCCTTCAGGTATACCGTATGTCACTCACCCACTCACTCACTCACTCACTCAGTCGCTGTTGAGTGTTTTCGATCATGGCTGACCCTCTTCACACAGCTATGAACAACTTTACGGTTCATATTTCTGAGATCTTTTAACCCCTGTCGCCTGTCGCCTACTTGGAATTCCTTGATGTCCGCAGACTACCTTATTCTTGAATGTCATCTTATTTTCCCCCATCCATTACATTATTGCATTTTCCAGACTATTTTCTCCCCTGATCACGTGCCTAATGTAGTCTGGTCTGTTTTGCTATCAACACTTCAAGACAGCAAACTGTTTTTTTTTCTTCCTTTTTGTTTTATGCCATGCAAATGTCAATAAATGGAATTTTAACTAGTCATGGCACTCCATCAACACCATAACTTGAAGGAAACTATAAATTTACAATCAGGCTTTCTTCCCATACAACTGCCATTACTCACACGGACTTTCTATTACCTTCACCCAAAAAGTGAATCCTACAATTTGCATGCGAAAAGGGTACACAACTAAAGACTACAATATTTTTTTTATCCATACAGAAAAAATGAGTGTAAATAACATTAAAATACAGCAAAAATTTCATGAATACATAAACATCTAAATATTGAAGGGGATTATGATCCAGAATTTATAATGCTTATAGCGTCTGGTAAAATGGATTCTTAAATATTCTTTCCGGAGAGTGACATTCTGTAGTGCCTGATCGATAGAGGCAATGACTCGAACTGAGAATGTAGAGGGTTGCAGATGTCAATGGTCACTTATGATGTTTCCTTATTAATCTGAAGGAGGTATAGGTGAATGTTACTGGGAAGATAATGGCAGTGACTACCGTGGCAACATACGACATAATGCGGAAGGCAAACCATGTAGTCTTTGGGCAATAGATGAAATGGGAGGGTGGGCCCATGTCTTTGGTTTGATTGATAATTTCTGCCGTGGTTTGAAGTTAGATGATAGCAACATATCTGGTGTATACTGTGTTTATGACGAATACTTAGTGGAGTGCGACATCGGACCAAAGGGTACCTGTGGTGAGTTGTTGTTGGTGCAAAATCACCAAACCGATGAACATATGTTACAACCCTTGCAATAGTTGTGTCTGTGGAAGTTAGTTATTGCCACACAATAAACAAACTGATAAGAACATAGCATGGACATACACGCAAAACCCAGGCTGCTGTTTTTGTATCAATGTATATCAGTTTGACAATGTGATACACAGAAGATATTTTGGCACCTTCAAAGTCAGTATAAATTGTCCTCCATTGATATAAACTACGTCCTGATCAGCAGCATATTTAGACAAATATTGTAAGGGTTGTACCAGTTTGCTCCTGGACAAATTGAGTAGAAGTCAGCTTGCCATACATATTTAAAGTAACTCCCCAATAAAAATTACCATCACAGAGTTGTGAAACTGTTATGCCAATCTGCTACTGACCGAAATGGGCGAAGCGGCCTAATATAACTTTCTCAAATTCCCTAGACCGTTACTGTCAATGTAAACACATGGGAGTATATTGTTCATAAAGTAACCTCACCTAACACAACTGGATTACTGGATACAGTTGTGGATTAATCCTTGCCCTAGGACATTGATCATTCTTAACGATAACAGCTGCATGGCTCAAACTAGTGACTTGCATATTCCAGACCAACAATTTTAACATGATTGTAGGGGGGGGGGGGGGGTCTTATATCATTTGTTCATCATTATTCCACCATAAAATATGTTTTTAGAGTACATTTTGGAAATCTTTAACGGGTATTGAGAACTGCGTTCTGTGATCAACACTTTACACTTGAAATCAAGCTTAGTGGTAGACTTTCAACAGTGAGTTCATTGTTCATTGTAATCATAGTTAGTCTATGGATTGAGGAGAAAGTAGGAGATGCATAAAAGGTTTACATCAGAGCTGAAGGACATATATCCACATTTGAAAGAAATAAGGAAACCTTCAATATTTACATATGAAGTGGTTGGTTAAATAAGGGCGGGGGTCACTCTTTACAAATCGAGCAGAGGCATATTTTAGAAAATGTGATTAGTGAATGGTCACACTTCTACGTTCCATAAGGGAACTTTATAATTTTCAGATAAAAGGTTTGTTTGTCTGTCTGTCTGTCTGTCTGTCTGTCTGTCTGTCTGTCTGTATATATGTATGTATGTATGTATGTATGTATGTATGTATGTAAAAAATTTAAAAAAAAATTAAAAAAAATAAAACAATTAAAACAATTGATATTTAGAAATGTTCAGGTATTAACCGATTTTCCTTTGATAAAGAATATGTATTCGAAACGTCGGATTTAACAGCTATTTATACGGAGTGGTTTATAGTTCCATGTGCATTTCTATGTATGTATGTATGTATGTATGTATGTATGTATGTGTCATCGTTTTTTCAAAACTGACAGGCCCAATTCAAACGAAATTTGATGTACATATTTTTTAGGGTAATGACTTTAGTGCAGTGGTTGTTGGTAATTAAGACATATCTTATAAGAAGGCACACTTAAAAATCAAAATAATTTAATGCTACATTAATGATAACAAATATGAGGTTATTACATGATATCACCTCTTCATTCATCTCTGTTCTTCGTTTTGCCATGAATGTACATTCCGTAATGTGACACGAGTTGTTAGACGAATGCCACATTATGGAAATTGTCTGAACAATGATACGACGAATGAAGATGTGATGTCAGGTAATAATTAATTTATTATGCCTATGACCAGATGTAACCTTACCAAGTTCTTAATCCTGGTCTCGGTAGTGAGTTGACTGGTATTTGGTGTAGTGGGTAAGGAAAGATAATCAGAGTCATAGAGTATACTCAAAACACCACATTCTTTATTGCTAGATATAGTACACTCAAGGTTACAAGCCAAGAATAATGAGTAACCCAACCCATAATTAATATTCCTGTACATGCTCATGAATAGTAATACAATGGAATAGGTAGAGCACATGTCACATCAGGAATTCGAAGAAAAATTACGAAAAATTGAAAAGCACAGGTTGCTATACCATTGTCCGTATAGTTAGTTTTGCAGAGAAAATGGCGACAACGGGGGTAACATGTATAATTACATCTTAAAACATTCCTGACCTAGGATCAACACGTCGTGATTCTATGATTTCATGTTAAAGAGAATTATGCCTTCATCTGTTTGCAGATTTCCCAGCTACTGATATTTGTACTTACCAAACATGCCAAAACGATGGCACATGTTTAACAGTTTTCGATAGCTTTGTCTGCATTTGCCCAATTGGCTTCGGTGGTACGAAATGTGAAACGGGTATGTATTATTTTATAATGTTTTAAGGGTGAGATTTGCTCTCATAGACTCTCTATTATGTAGAAGAATTTTCACATGAACATTTCAACACAAATCCCATCCAGGTTTGGGACTACATGATAGGGCTATATGTTGCACGCTCCTCATCTATTCAATGTGTAACTGCCAATGCCTTCGGTCTGCCCACAGGCTATTGCAGAAGAATCCAAGGAATAGTATACAATGTGTGTTTGTTACCTTCTGGGGTTGTTTAATGTTATGTTTCGGTGTCTAAGTAAGATAGCTGTAGGCAGATCAACAGAACGTAAACAAATCTCCACTCTAACTGTCTTTCTAGGGTACCAGTGTCTAACAAGCTTGTCTAAGCCACACAAATAATCGTCACAAGTATGTTCTTACACACAGGCAGAGAGAGACACTGCACACCAACAGTTGCATTTTCAATCGGAATCTAATCTGTCTTCATTTCTCCATATCCCTGACATATAAGGTCTAGTTGATATTGAAACTATAGTGATGTCATTATTCGAAATATAATTTGCTATACATAAATGATATCTCACAAGGATCCATTGTTTTATAAGACATGGTGAACCTTCCACCAGCATATTTAAGATTGAGATTTAAGATTATGTCAAGATTTAGCTACTAGAGATAACTTTAATAAATTCAGGATTAGAAGAGAAATCAACATATTAGCAGATAACGCTGCCAATGTTTGTAAGTAAGTAATAGACGTACATTATAAATTATGCTAATTCGATAAAATATGCTAGAATTCCAAATATGACTTTTCTGGATCATAACAAACATGTATATATGACATTTCTCCTTCTTACTGAGAGGCATTGCCCTAAAATACCAAACTACATGAGATCTTTAAGAAAGGACATATCAATACAAGTTACAATTATATGGAATGTATAGCAAGTATTCTGAAAGTCCACAGCAAGGCAGTCAGTGCAGACCTTACACAACCACCTAACAAATCCTGCAGCTGTACTGATCGTAAACAGTGCAGATGATAAAATGTGTGATGGATTTGTGTCTGAGAGGCCGATGAGAGGATGTGTGAAGAGTACATGTACAAGAGGTTGATGAAAGGATGTGTGAAGTGTTTGTGTCTGAGAGGTTGATGAAAGGATGTGTGAAGAGTACATGTCTGAGACGTTGATGTGAGGATGTGTGAAGAGTTTATGTCTGAGAAGCTGATGAGTGGATGTATGAAGAGTTTTTGTCTGAGAGATTGTTGAGAGGATGTGTGACGGGATGTCACTGATAATAGAACCTGACGTCTATTGCTAAGTATGTTACTTTCATTTTCCTGTATGTATGTATGTATGTATGTATGTATGTATGTATGTATGTATGTATGTATGTATGTATGTATGTGTATCTATATGTGCGTGTGTGTGTATGTATGAATGTATGTATGTATGTGTTTGTCTCTGTCTACACATCTTCCATATGCTTTAGGTAAACACTCAATGAACAGTAATTGATAATTTGAATAATTTATGTTTTTTGTAATTATGCTATATCTTAAGAATGCACACTTCAAATTCAATCTAATTTGCGTTAACATAACAAAGCACATATGTCGTACACAGTTTGTTGATGTAGCTTATAGCGTTAATGAATAGTTTTGCATACATAAATAATGTGCAGTAATTACGCTATATATTAAGAATGCACATTTCAAATTCCCCAACATTTGGTATACACATCAACAACAATAACGCACATGTCGTATAAAGTTTGTTGGTATAATATTTAGTTTCAATGACTAATTTGCGTAATTAGGGATATTTAATGTAGCCATGTCTTAGAATACAAGCTTCAAATTTCATATAATCTGCTATTTCAATCAACAGTGACAAAACACACATGTTCTAAACAGGTTGTTGGCGTACATTTTTGTTTTAATGAGTAAATTGCATTGTGAATGGTTTTTGGTAATTGGGTACATCTTAACAATTCAGTTTCATATGATTTACTACACATATCGGTCATAACAATGTACATAGATGATAGATGATATGTTTATTATCACTACAGGCCACAGGCCTACGTGACCAAAAAATAATATAATACATCAAGCAGAAAGAGTGTAATGACATTAGCTGGAATAGAATTCCTCTCTTAAGTACATTGCTTTGTATATAAATTTACCAAGGTTTCTTAGTAATATTGCAGACTGCACATTCATTAAATTGAAAAACTTTTGACGTGTAGGAAATATCCAGTAATACTGAGGTAGTAAAGCTTCCCTCACTGTTTGATACAAAGGGCATACTAATAGAAAATGAAATTCATCTTCTATACCCTCTGAACATACTTCACATATTCTCTCAGTAACATCTAAGCCGCTGTGACGACCTTCCTGTATACGTAACTTATGACTCCCACATCGAATCCTCGCTAATGCATGTCTGTATCTTACATCTGAAAGCTGCAACAAATATTTTTCTGGTTCTAATACGCTCTTGAAATTACAGTATGTATTTAAAGACTCCTTGGAGCAAACATCAGAAAACCAATTTTGCTTATAAATATCGGATACGCGCTGACTGAACTCCGTTACGAAAGAAATAGTGTCTCCCACTCCCTGTGACACCCAAACTATACCAAAACCGTAGTATTGCAAAATATTTTTTACTTCTGTTGCCCAAGACGTGTGACCACTTTCGTCAATTTTCAGCATCAATTTATAAGCATGTTTGGCAACTCTGTTATCGGGGAGTTCAGTAAGACGTAGCCAGTACTTTATACATCTCGTCAATGATTTTACAAAAATTGGCGTTCTGCCACAATCCCCAAGTACCGCTTCATTTGTAGTGTTTTGTCGCACTCCAAGAAAATGTTTACAATATTTAAGTTGTACCATTTCAATTTGCATAAACTGCTGAAATCCCCAAAGGTCAGAACCATACAAAAGAATAGGCAAGATTAGACTATCAAACAATTTAAAATAAACCTCATGTGTTATAACGCCAACTTTACGCTCAAAACTAAATATAGAAAACATTGCTTTACGGGCCTGATCAGCTAGATTACTAACTGTCTTAGACCACTTATTTCTACATGATAACAACAGTCCTAAATAGTTATAGTAGCTAACCACCTCGATACTCGTACCATTTAAATGCCATTTTTCGTTCCTTGAACTATGAACTCCCTTTCGAAATGTTACCACCTTTGTTTTCTTAAAGTTTGCTTTAAGTTTCCACTTGTCACAGAATTGGCCCAGACAGTTAATCAAACGCTGCAAACCCACAACTGTGTCAGCAAATATCACAACATCATCTGCATAAAGCAGGACAAATAAATCAAACATGTCTTGTGTAAGCTGCACCCCCTTAAATCCTGCTTTTGTAATTATTTGGTAAAGTTCATCGATGAAAAGAGAAAAAAGTACAGGGCTTAGTACGCTTCCTTGTCTAACTCCGATACCACAATTGAAATACTCTGAAATCCCCCTATCCAATTTAACACATGACTTCACATCATCGTACATGGACTTGATGATATTAAACATTTTACCCGAAAGACCAATTGATTGTAGTTTAACGAAAAGATAATGGTAATTAACAGAATCGAAAGCCTTAGCGAAATCAACAAATAAACAGAAGAATTTACCCCTGCGTCTACGCAGATAGTTTTGAATTATGGCATACAGTGTGAAAATATTATCCATAGTAGAGAAACCCTTTCTAAAACCACTCTGACAACTGGAGATAGACCCGATGTCTTCAGCCCAAACGTACAATCTCTTATTCAAAATGGCACAGAACACTTTCCCAACACATCTAATAAAGTTATACCCCTGTAATTATTCGGATCAGACCTGACACCTTTTTTATACAGTGGTATGATAACCCCTCTACACCACCCCTCAGGAAAGACTCCAGTTTCAAAAATGTCGTTGAATAAATCACTCATTAACGGCAATAGCCTGTTGACAGTACATTTATAAAACTCTGAAGGTATACCATCTGGACCAGGAGCTTTCCCCTTTTTCAGCTCACTCACAGCTGTTAAAATTTCCTCATCAGTAATTCTAGCATTCAAAAGATCTACATTTACTTGTACAGATTCGGAATTCAAATGTCTATGCTCATTTACATCTTCAAACGTGTCTCCAAACGACATAGTTTGGGGATTATGCAACCTGGAAAAGTAATCTATCCACTGTTGTCCTGAAATTGGCGCACTTTCAAAACCACCTTTGCGATACCGCTTTATTACTGACCACATACCGACAGTCCCAGCCACAGATCTCCAGTCGTCGCGATATCTGTTAAACTGTATGTCAGTGTAATTTTTCTTCTTTTCTCTACAAATAGATCTAAATTTATTGCGATTCTTTCTGTAAGTGTCGAATGATTCCGTTGAACGATTTTTTCTAAACTCTTTCAGACTCGTGTACATATACTTTTTCATTTCCTGGCATACATTATCAAACCATGGAGGCTGTCGATGGGAATCTGACGTCATATTACCTTGCCTACATTTCATATCAACGCCAGCAAGGCGAAACGCATCAATGACCGTATCTATAGCTTTCGTGTTATCCAAACCTACATACGTATGTGATTCGTTCAAAAGGTCTTGCACAACACCTGCCTCAAAACTATTGATGTATTTTTCTTTTTTGTTATCTTTCCAGCAATATCTCCCCCATTCACAAACCTTTAAACTACTCTTATCCTTCTTAAATGAATTACATTTCAGATCACATTGCAAAGGGAAGTGGTCAGATTCGGCTCTATCTGCCACTTTAAAGTGAAACAAAGAGTCAAAAAGTGATGATGATGCAATTATGTAATCCACCACGCTTTTTCCACGGTTAGCTGTACATGTAAAAGAACCTTTGGTATCTTGGCACGATCTGCCATTAAGTAAATGTATAGAAAATGTGCGGCATAAAGCCATCAAACTTTTACCAAAATTGTTTATGACTTTGTCTTCAGATCGACGTGGAACACAAAAAGCATCACATTCGTAACTAAAATCATCCACAGGAAGAAACCTCGTATCATCCTCAAGAATGTAATCAGATAACTCTGCACATCTAGCATTAAAATCCCCAACAAGTATAATATCAACATTTTCATATTTAGAGTTCAAATCAATTAACTCGTTTTCAAGAACATTAATGCCGTTCTTTTCATTCTTGTATACGGAAGAACCTTCAGGTGGAATGTACAAAGCCCCAAACAAAATATCCTTATCCCATCCAAAGTAGTTTGCTTTTAGATGCAAAAATAAAGCATCGCTAATAGAAATATTTACATAGTCAACACCTGCCAAAATACAATTCGAAATTCCAACAATGACCCCACCACTAGGTCTACCTTTTGAACCACCCTTTCTCTCTCTTTCAAAAGAATAAATATATAACAATGTACAAATGTACTATGAAGTTTGTCAATGTACGTTTTACTTTATTGAGTAATTTGCATAATTAATGATTTTCAGTAATTAAGCTGTATCACACTTCAAATTTCAGGTAATTTGGCATATACATCAACCATAACAACACACACATATCCTATAAAACTTGCATATTTAATGATTTTAAGTAATCAGACTATATATTTTAGAATGCAAACTTAATATTTCATTAAACGTGGTACATACATGCATAAACCATAACAAATCACATGCGTTTGATGTTTTTTTTAAGTCTTTCCATTGCGTTTGCATAGTATTTATTTCGGTAATTAGGCTGTGTTTTATGAATGCAAGATTCACATTTCATATAAATTGGTGTATTTATTAATGATAACAAAGTGCATGAGTTGTTATAGTTTCATATAATTAATTTAACTATAATTAAGAATATTGCATTCCAACAATGTATGTGGGGAAAAAATATGTGGATTTTGCCCTTAGGTGAGGCATTCAGTATAAATCTGGTTGTTACTCTGTTTATTGTTTCGTTCAATACATTGTTTATTTACTGAATCGCCATTAATGTATGTTAATTATGTAACATGGCATTTTTATCTTGACCTTTTACCTTTCAGTTATTCCATTTTTGATAAAAGGCAGATTTGAGTCACGCACTGAAGCATATCAGGCATGCAATTACCACGGAGGTATACTATCGACATACCTGGAAATGTTTAATTTAATGATGTATAAGCTTTACGAAATAGAGGGCTATTATTTTTTCTGGATAGACGATGGAATTATCATGGCAGGAAAGAATATACATTCTAACTTAGCATATACAACTGAACTCACACCAAATAGTCTTGAATCTTCTTACTCTAAACGTCCTGTGGGTGCTTTTTGTACAGCATCAAAGGGTAAGTTTTCGACATAGATTTTATTTCCTGCATATATTAATTATAAGTCGTATTATAGATGTCTTTCTCTACACTTAATGATGCCAACATTTTAAGCAAAATTTATAAAATTGCCGTCTACCAAATATAACAATTACCTAATTCGTAAAATATTATATATTGAAAAAGTTTTGATGGTTGTCTCATATAATCCGCTATCTAAGCAGTGAGAACGTACGGTCGCTACATTTCCGTTCTTGATGGGCGTTGATTTGCACGATGCCGTTGCTAGGGAGGCGTGTGCGTTTGTGGGTCGAGCTTGTGGGTCAAACATGTCGGACGTCGGGCTGATGATGGTAAGTGCTATCGCCTACTTTTCTGATGTTTTTCACGTTTATTTTCATTTTAATCGTAGTCGTCTTCACTAGATTGCAGGTAACTTACTGCTGTAACAGCTGAAACGTCTAAATTGGCAAATGATGTATGTTTCGACGGAATGTCACATACTTTGTGCAGAGAGTTGCTGGCAACAGTAAGGCTGTGAATTATATTTTAGATTTTTAAGGCTTACTTACGAGGTTATCTATTTCGTCTTAAGTTTCCATAGACCATTTCTGTAAAATAATAACAAAACATTTGGAGGGAAAATCAATTAGGCACTAGATTTCAAATGCTTTCCGTAATGCCTTCCGTATGGACAGTCTTGGGACTATTGTTATCCACATAATAATCGGGTAAACGTTTGTCTGATCATTGTCAAGTTCTTTACATTGGATTTGTTCTTTACAGTTGTCTGTATAACATTGCGTGTCCATGACAGTCATACCTCTGCCCTTGTCTGCTGTTTATTGATAAATCGTGGCGGCTTTTCAATTGATGAAAGGCGTAGCTTTCTTCTTTACTAATGTTGTCGTATGCCTTCCTTCGTTTTCTCTTTACCCACTATATCGTTTTGTCCGGCCGATAGACAGGCTTCCAGTTTAGTGCTTTGTCCTGGTAGTGGATTAAAGTCGATCAAATATCCTGGTTTAGTGTGGTGTGGTCATCCTGTTTGTCATGGGACATAAATGTAGTCTACATTTTCGTTTAAACCTTTTCTTTCTACGTCTGCTTCCCGTTCTCTATTGTTGATTTTCTCTGGTCTGGAACGAAAGTTAATTTGGGCGGCCGTGAGTTGACTGGATGAAACATTTGTCACTGTGACAGTTGAGATGGCGAGGGTGGGTGTAGACGACATTTGTTTTGGTCTTGTAGTTTGTTTGTTGCCACGCCAGTTCTTGTAGCGTCTAGCCAGTTTCCAAAATGTGTCGGCCTTTGGTTTTAATTTAGTGGTCTGTTTATCTCGTTGTAGGTTTCTAATTGTATCTGTGAACGAGGATAATTTGTGGAATGTATGGTGGAGGATGATCAAAGTAATTCTCTTTTCCAATTTGGCAATTCTTATTCGTAATTCTCTCTTTGTTTCTCCGATGTACATTTGATGGCATTTGGAGCATATCTTAATAACAGTCCTGGGAGTTGAAAAACATGCAACCAATGTAACGTTTGTCACACAATATGATGAAAACCATCGCTAGCCAAATCACCAATCACGTGACTAGTAAACCCCTCTTAGCCACTGGTTGGCCAACTCACCTGCTACACTCACAATCTCGTTTATGCAATTATTACATGTTTTACGTTCTAGGGAGCTTAATATAACGTTTTAGTGTCTAAGTATGGTAGTTGTGAGTAAATCAACAGAACGTAAACGATTCTCCACTCTAACTGTCTTTCTCGGGTACCAGGATCTACGAGCTTGTCTAAGTTAGGAATTAGCTACACAGGTATCGTCACATACACTCTTACACTCAGGCAGAGAGAGACGCCCCACACCAACAGTTGCGTTGTAATCAAAATCTAAGAAATCGGTATAGGAATCCGGAATCCAGAATCCAAAATCCAGAATCCAGAATAACTTTATTCACAGTTACATTCTCATATATAGACCGAATGACGTCATTTGTTCTAAATATAATTTGTTATGAAAGACGATCTTTCACCAAGATTAATTGTTCTAGAAGACACGGTGAACTTTCCACAAGAATATTTAAGATTGGGAGTTGAGATCATGCCATATGTAAATGTTCATGTGTAAGACAAATGTTGATCACGCCATTGGAAAATTAAGTATAAATCTAAATTCGATAATCAACAAGTTATCTTGTTTACAAGTACTAATCGATGTTGTTTAATCAAAATACTTGACATTTGTTATCTAGCGATAAATGTAATTAGTATAGGATTAGTAGATAAATCACCATATTATTAGATCATGCTGTTGTTAGCTCCTGTTTGTGAGTAATTAGTATAAATGTGAATTTAACGTTAATTTAGATAAAATATGCCAAAATTCCGAATATGATATTTCTGGATCGTAACACATGTACCGAATGCCACTAGGAGCGTAGGAGATAAAAAGAGAGAATTGTGCGTACGAATAAACAGTCATTTATTAACACATTATTTATTTGATCGCGTTATTTTCCCCACCTGTTTACTTGTCAAATTTTTGTCAGTAATTACAATGCTCATTTTGAACATACACGTTGCTTTTAATTGTATAGTCACCTAGGGCCGTTTTCTGCTACACTCTTTCATTTTTAATTCGATTTCTATCATGGAATCCCCCTTTTTTAGCTCCGCTGTCAGCGAAAGCTGAATGCGTAGCTTTAGGTATAGGTGGGTATTGAGGTATAGAGAGTAGAGTGAACCATAGGTGTCCGTCAAACTTTTATATTTTTACTATCTACTCTGAAAGTGACAGTCGGAATTCTTCGATATTTGGTGTGCATGTTCCCTGGGGGGAGGCTATTCAGATTTGTTCATGCCAAGTTGATCTGTGCCATTTTCAATTTTTTATGATTTTTTTTCATAAAATGTCATTTTCATCAACTCCTTGAAAACCTCTTATTAGATTGCTTTGATATCTGGCGTGTTGATGCGCAGGGGGTAGCTTACTCAGATTTATTAATTTCAAGTCAGCACATCCTCATTTTTATTTTTTATGATTTTTTTTTTTGTAATTTGAAAAAAAATGAATATGTTAATGAGCATAATGACCGACGCCATATTGGAAATCAGTCGACGAGACTTTAAGTAAACTGCCACTTTTCAAAAGACACTATTGACGTCAAACAAGCAATGTAATATGTGCTATAGTCATAATTCTACTTATTGGGCGCCCAAATGACAAGCGTTTGTTCGAAACAGGGTTGTAAACTTCAAATCCAATTATGCACCCTTCTACATAATCAGCCAGTCCGCAACATCCTCATTTGCATACTCTATCCTGATTCGACCAGAAGCTGAAGGTGACCTCATTCGATCGAGCGATTTTCCACAGCAAGTATCTTGAGTATCAACACAGGACGTTCTTGGTACTCACTAAAATCACACTTCAGACCCACTATAAAAGTGTGATGTTTTCAGATAACATGTAACTTGTGGTTAATTCTATATTGTCGTGCAATTTGGAATGACAGTGAACCAGAATTCAGACAACTTGCGTAAGGAAGGGCATGCCAGGCATGCGGTTGAAGTTATGGCCGACAGTTCACATGTAAAGTTAAACGACATGAACGTGTCTTGCCTTTCCAAAATGCAAATATTTGGCAAGTAAAAATAATTAAAATAATTACAACTTTAATTTGGCTTCAGACTTTGCATTATGTTTCGCGTATCTTTTCCCGTTTTACATGTAAATCGGAAAAGGTTCTCTCTCATCATGTCATCAGTGTCAGTGATCATATCGCGCGGGGTAGTCCTCGGGTGCACGAGTCTGTATTACTGACTTGACTCTAAACACCGGAGGGGGAGGGACAATTGTCAGAATCGAGTCCCGAATTCCTCCGTATGCAAGCAGGACTACGCGCGGGGCTGCTTTGAGTACGAGCGAAGTGAGGCATGTTGAGGTATTTTGTTGAGAATTATAAATATTGCGAAATGTCAAGTACAAGGTTTAAATACAATGGAATGATGAAAAAAATGGCAGAGTCTGCTGACAGGCGCCGGTCACAAGAAACACTGTGAATTAAAATATCAGACGATGTATGTATTAATCGCCGACAATCCACCCGTATGCACGAGGGACAAACCCGGAAGCAAGTCGTTGTCAGCCATACGTTACAGTGGTAACATCGTCCGAGAAATCGCTGCGTTCAGAGTGTCATTATTCACAGAATTGTTGTTTTCGAGTGAAAACCCGTCTTGAATTGTACAACTCTAACAAATGAAGACATGTCAAGTTATATTTTGAAAGTTGTATCGCTAGTTTGAGACGATTTTCTCACGTACTATAGTACTATCGAGGCTCACTTGGAAGTAGTAGGACCTTACTCCAGTTCATCGGGAAGTTTAGCCAGTCCGATAATTCTTTCTGGTTTAGTTTACAACACTTTTGATCACGCAGATTTTGTTGTTGTGATGAAAAGAAATAAAAATAAGATCATTTCAACCATTTCGTTGTGTTTTCTTTGTGAAAGGTAACCGAACACGAACGAGTGTTACCACTGTAACGTATGGCTGAGAATGACTCTCTTCCGGGTACTTGAGATTGTCGCCGTACGGAAACTAAGATGGCGATTAATACATTTCTTCCCTATATATATCTACCACAACTAGTACAAGTTGAATGTTGTTGACTTTGTAAATTTGTTAGAAAATTGAAATTCAAATTGCCTCAAAATTATTTTAGATCCCTAGTTTATTTCATTCATCATTAAAATTTTCCAGGGTTACAGCTGTAAGACACTGGAATTATTTATAGCCAACCTCAAAATCCTCTTTTTTTCTTTTTCTTGTGTGCAATTTTTCATAACAGTAGATTTTTGTTATAAACTGGTGACTATGGTATAAAAGTACAATACATTACCAACTTCTGTGTAAAATGTGTTTTATAGTGAGACATCATATGAAACCACTAACCACTTTATTGCATCGCTAAAACAAAACTGCATAGTGAAGAGCTGAAGACCTGAACCACTTCTACATGTCACCAAAATAAAAATTTAAATTAAAAAAAAAACAGCGGAGCTATTCTGACCGATAGGTGGCTTGTTTATCGAAGCATCTTTTTACATTTGATTGTAATATTTTTTTACCAGTATTTGTAATTTTTAAGAGTTCATTCCACCACCTTATTGCTTCTTCATTGTTTTATCTTTCTTAGTTACACAGTTTCCATAGATTTTATTAATTGTTTTCATAGCTACTACTTTGATTATATGTAGATTTCCCTGATGTGGATACCATCTGTGTAGGATCGCTAAAGTTGTTAAATAAAATCCGTTTTGGAACCCAGTTCTTGCTTCATCGTCTAACGAGAGTGGTTAAATGATCGCTCAATTTCATCAGATTTCTGTGTAATTTGTCATGAATATTTTGAAATGTAAGTTGATAGTGTAACAAATTGGAGGGGTAACTCCTATTGTTAACGTATCCCTCCTCCATGTTACTCTCTCTCTCTGTCCACTCTGTACTCGGGATCGACATGGACATTTAGGGTAATAGCTCAAACTACAAACAATGTTCATGGTTAACCTGGATCATTTGGAAGTGGCCACAGAGCAGATCGAAGCTCCTGACCTCGGACCGTCTCTTCCAAAAGACTGAATCCATAATTTTATTATTCCATTAAATTCTTATAAACATAAAATATACAATACTCAAATGATTGGGTAATAAAATAATCAGCACCATAAATGACTAAAACGGAAGTATTGCCGTCGCCTTAATTCAATGCAAATGATGACAAATATGAAAACTAGCTAAACAATGTGATCACGTCATTGTTCTTCCAACTGTCTGTAATCAGTCATTATTTGACACTGTTGATCTTATAATAACTTAATGTTGTCATCTTAGAAGAATATTATTCGCGATATGCAAACATTTGTTCTAAGTATTAATTCATGACAGCTGGGAGTTCACGGTGACCTTGCAAAACATCAAAACTTAGCGAATATTAAAAAGTTGTATTTTCTCATCCGTAACAATAGTATCGTTTAGGATCTTGAAAGTTTCAGAAAATACTTAATATGTTAATAAAACCAGATGGTCGGCCACGAGTGTACCTTCAATAGTACCTTAGCTTGGTACCGTACGTGTAGACACAGACAATTTGTGTAGTATACACATAACAGGTGGCCTAGAGTCACATTGATTGGTGTTACCGTCACGAAATGCACGTACCTGTATAGTGTTGTTAATGATTTTCAATAATTAAGCCATATCTTAAGAATACAACCTTCAAATTTCATACAAATTGATACATATACCAATGTACACATATCCTGTAACATTATTAATGACTTAGACATGTTGATGTCTTATCGCGAGAGATTATAATGCAGATCTATTGAGATGCCAATACGAATATGGACTATTATGGAACTTTACTAGGGACAATAAATTTGTTCATGCAGACATCAATCATCTTCTGACCAGCACCTACACATATCAAATATTTTGTCACAGATTAAATATTATTCTTTTAGTTTCTGTTATACTGTAAAGGTTGACAACATAACATTTTAATCCTAACGTTTGTTGTTGGCAATTTGTGGTGAATGAAACTATATATGATATGACAAAAGGCATTGCAATTTTCCTATCATTGTTACCTTAATATATCACGTTGATGTTACTAGAAAGGTCATTTAGGGTCGTAATAATATGTTTCATTTTTTGTGTTTTGTTTGCAGGATTGTCTGCATAATGGCTACAACTGAACTGAGTAACCTGAAACAGAACAAGAGGACATTTAATTTAGTTTTTATCCTTTTTCTTAATTTAATAGTAAACAATGATTTATATCATCAAAACAATAAATTAATTGCGGTCTGTTGTGAAATTAGTGAAATTAAGTTATGATTGACAGAGCATAGGTGATCGATAAAAGAATTATGATACGGCTGAAATGATGTTGGGCTGGTGTTTAGTGTTTATTTCATTGGACAAAACATTTTTACACACACTCCGGCAACCTCAAATGCAAAATAAACAACAACAGACGTGCCGCACTCAGTTTGACATCGTACATTGACATACCACATCAGTTTTATAGGCACACAATTGATAGTGAGTAAACTAATAAATATATCACTGATACTGTATGCATTCTCACTTTATTGCGTATGTAGAGTCTCTAAGTAATTAGAGTCACTGACGATGTCCTATTTCACGAGTACGGTTGGCAAAAACTAGGCGTACACTCTACCTAAATAAAATTCAAGTAAGCAACTTTTCGCTAAAAGCCATGACAAGCATGGGCGGTAATATTCATAACTGAACAAAGAACAGCATACTCTTTATTCTGCTCAGCAATCTCCTTATAAGCTGGATTTTTATGATAGCTTTCAAACATTCGAAGGCATATTCTGCCGGATTAAAATCCGGAGAGTATGTTGGAGTGAACATATGTTGAATTCCCATGTGATATAAAAATTGTGCCAAGAGATCTCCCCAATATTGGTGTATCCGACAATTGTCTAACAACAACGACATCTCCAGCCATTAGTGAAGGCATTCTATCGTCCATTACTGAATTTGCTGCTTCGTTGAAATATGAATCTGTATCTGAGATACCATTTAAAACATTTGCGTGACAAACTCATTAGGTTCAGAGTTAGGTTCTGCTGTTTGGCATATCTTTGAATTTTGACAGCCGGAGAACCACTTGCACTGTGTCCATATTTCTTTATACAAAACCGGGGAAAATAAATCCGGATTCATCCATAAACTTGATTCTGTAAGGATTTATTTCATGGAGATCATCTAAATAACCTTATGTATATATATGAATTAAATTAGAATCAGAGAATCTTTCAGCTGTCAGTGTCGTCATTATTTCCCATGTCCGTTTCACATCAGGTCTTTTTCTACAAGTTTCCCGAATTGTTGTGATTGACACGTCGACGGTTTGAAAACTGAATTCCTGTTGGATCTCAAAAAAAGAAATTGGCTGAGTCTCCGTCTTCAATATTTGGAGATAACGGACTTCTTGTTCATCCAGTTTTCGAGGGGTCCATGAACTTGCTGTCTTCTTTGGTAACACAGTGTCGCTTTCACAGCATCTTATACATATACGTTTCACAGGTAGCGGTTGATACTCTGAATGTCCTTGCTGTAATGGCAATACTGCCTCGTGGTAGTTGTCTAGTTTCTAAATTTACATCATATTCTTCGAGTTCTTGGATAATTAGTCTTTGTAAGTCGACATCCACCGGCTTACCATTATCGTATTCTCATCCATTCTTATTGATCATAGTGTTATTTTGCATCATAAAAGTAAACTTAGCAATTCAATGTACTCTTTCTGTAGTTATAGCTTGTACGGTTGTAAGTGTACATGTACATGTACAGAGCACGTTCGAACGTTTACTTAAGTTTATACATAATGATCTGACTAGAGGATTGACATGTAAGGTGACCGCCAGCAACTGATGTGAAACTGCAAACAGTAAAGCTTAATGTTCTAGGCGTGGTATGTGACCACTTGCACATCGCCCTGGCCACCACAATACATAGAACACACGTGTGGTCAATGACTGTTCATAATGGCATTGTCTAAACTGACTAATATGTCCCCATCAGAAGTGATGGCCATCAAAGTACATTATGATTATCATAACAGGCAGCGATGAACTGTCACCAAAGCAAGTTATAGAGACTTGTGTCTGATGGATTACGATTCACTTTGTAAGTACCTGGGTTTAGAAATACCACAGGTAGCACAAACGTGTCTAAGTGTGATCTTACCCCATGAAGTTACACAGTGGCCTTTCATTCATAACATGCCGACAGTTTTGTTTTCGCTCTCGACCTTCGCTATTTGTTCTCGGTATTCTTCAGTTAATGTTAGAATCGAAGAAGGAACTTCCCCTGCGTGCACTTCCCCAAAATGAAGACGTGTGAATGAACCAGGTATTTCAGAGACCCTTTGAACTTGAATTCAAACAATAACGTTTTTGATGTGACAAGGAAAGCGAAAGAAATAGACTCAAATCTCAAAGATAAATATGAAAAAATGGATGCTTTATTTAACCTCAAAGTTTTCAAAGATACAAGTAGAAAACTATGCCGAAACTGTCACATGCGAAGTGATCACACCAAAGCCAAATGCCCCAACGATAGGTGTGACAGCATACTCATGTGGGGCGAAATTAATCTCCATGCTGAAGGCAAGAAGAAGGAGTTGGTGGGACTTACTAACCTAAAGCAGACAGCTGAAGTGAATTGAAGAAAGTGAATACAGAATTAGAGATAAAATAATCGTTAATGCTTACACAGTAATTCACCGTAGTTACTATAGTGATGAAGTGCCAAGTGATCTAGACATGGAAAGTCGT
Organism: Glandiceps talaboti; assembly: GCF_964340395.1. NCBI lineage: Eukaryota > Metazoa > Hemichordata > Enteropneusta > Spengelidae > Glandiceps > Glandiceps talaboti. The sequence goes on along the minus strand of NC_135567.1, from coordinate 2,877,575 downwards.
AAATGGCAGTTCATAAACGCATCTATGACGACCAAATATGAAGCCAAAGAGAAAACCACCAACACCATGAATCCTGTAATAAGACAATTTGAAAAGCTAGGTATAAAATTTCCCGCATCAGCGATCACGTCCATGACGTCAATTGCTCCTACTTCAGTTATGAGTACTCGGATGGACGAATCTCCAAATATGTCACCTATACAACACACTTACGAGAACCGACAAAGTCACTTCACTAGTATTACAGATTATGGTAACTTCTCGCCATATGTGTACCGTCCATATTATCCTGTATCATCGCCCTGCACTGATATGTTTTACCAACTGGAGCCGTTCCAGGGTAATCGCGGTCATCCAACGACATCTAGTACTTATACCCCTTTTACTTCAATGTCGACTTCAAGTAGTGGTTCGTTTACACCACCCTTTCCTCCTGGTTCCCCACCATTAAACCCACCATTACGTCCGATGTCAGTAGATCCATCAAGAGACAATTGACAATTACACTCTATTCACTTGTTGGACGTTCATCTCGATTAGTCATTCATTTGGTGTCTACTTCGTTCTGTGATTTGTAATTGACTTTTCCAGTATGTATACTAACCAACTATCAAGTCTTTAAGGAAAACTGCAAGACTTGTAGTGGAATGATACACTGCATACGAGACGATATATGTGGTATGAACTGGATTTTACAGGAAAACTTGGAATGTATATTATCTAAACATGACTATATATAAATTACGCCAATGACACATGTCAGTGAATTTCAGACAAAAGGACGCCTTGAGGACAATTGTTTTCCAGACATGCTATTTATCAAAAACTAAAACATTAGTGTCATGACACCACAGACAAGTGTGAATAAACAGTGTTTCGTTCACTTTTATGGTTGTGTATTTCGCAGGTTACGTTTCTACTTCGAATTTATTTTTTATCTGGACGATTATATATACCATTTAGTTGGTTTGCTTAAATACTAGTACTATTACGGTATTATTTATAGACTACGACGTACTGCTGTGATCATCATTGATATTCCTTGTCTTCTTTTTTGTTGTTGCATTTGGCCTGTTTACTGCACTGTTGAGATACATCATTAGCTTGTACGAAGAGCTAACCATGCATCTTAAGAGCACACTTTTTTACAGGCTACAATGTGTCAAACTATATATATCGTTCAGTTGTTCGGTTGTATACTACGTACCTTGAGTTTGTACTTGAACTTCATTCAGCTCTTGCCATTGACTTTTTGTACATATTAAACATTCAGTTGCTTGGTTAATAATCAGTTTGAAGAGGAATGATAGTAAGACGATGGTCATCTGCTTTGGTACGAGGCATCCCCTTTCTCATCTCGGGCGTGTCAATGTTGCAATCGGCGGCTCCCTCGTGAATTCGGCGCAGGTAGTAAAAAATCTTGGTGTTCTTCTCGATAGCCAATTGACGATGGCGCGGCATGTGACATCCACATGCAAGAGTGCATACTTTCATTTACGAAATATAGCTCGCATTTGTAAATTTCTTCCACGTTTGTCACTTGAAAGGCTCATTCATGCTTTCATTTTTTCTAAGTTAGACTATTGTAATGTACTGTTTCTTGGGCTTCCTTTGTGTTTACTACGGAAACTACAGCTCGTTCAAAATAGCGCGGCTCGCCTATTGTCTGGCTGCCGCAAGTATGATCATATATCTCCTGTTTTAAGATCACTTCACTGGCTCCCGATCGAGTGTAGAATTGTATTTACATGTTTTACTACTGGTTTTTAAGGCACTTCATGGTCTTGCGAATTCGCACGTACAGAAAAAGATCGTCGGTAATAGATCGTCGGGAACGAGCATATTTTGATGAGTGGATACGTTCATGTCGCCCCCCCCCCCACACACACACACACTGCATGAACACAAACCATACACTGCATTGCATTGCATTGCATTTATAAATTACTTTATTTACATCATATAAATAATGCATAACGAAAACGCGTTGAAAACTAGCAACAAAGAAAACGGGGCAAGAGGTCAAAGAAAGTAACAATTTTGTTTGGATATTTACAATACAATCTTGTACACTGCTAAAAATAGATGTCTCGGCGTTGAATCAGTTGAATCGGAGAAAGCTCGAGACAGTAAATCAGAGACGCGACGTTACACAGTCTACTTTAATTTAATGGTTAACAAATTGAACATTGACTGAACCTGAAAATGTACAGTTTTGAAATAATCCTGACGCATTTGACTGATGGTTAAAAGTTAAATTGTGTTGCTTGATTCAACGAGAGCAGGACGATGAGACGGCTCGTTGCATGAGAGAACTTGTACCTTATCAGCCATGGCCAGTGATGTTGAAGCCACTGATCGATCATTGCTTGCGATCGCAAGGTCATCAGTGGAATTATTTGGACTACTGTACTCCAAACTATTGGACAGGATACCTGACACACCTGAAGTGTTAACGTATTGGTATAAGAACGAACACATTCAGCTTGAATGTACTATTCATATGCTAGTTTAGGGGCCCATTTTACCATGGGATTTTACCACAGTTATTATCCAATCAGAATGGCACATAGTGGCATGATATAATATAATATATATTAGACAGTTTGCTTTCTACAGCATTCAGTGATCATCACTGTGCTTTCTAGTAAGCTTACGTGTCAAAGTTTATACCGTTAAATTCTTTGGTTGTTTATTCAGTAAATGAAATGAATTCTGACCAATGGAATAACAACATTTGTGTTGTGTTTCTATAGTGATGTTTGTCGCTCCTGGTCAAATCATACTGCATAATTATATAAATATGTCATCATCAGCACCATCATGTTAACTTGAAATATGTTTTTCATTCATTTCATTGCTCACAGATTTACAACAAAGATATCATTCGATGGAGGCACACATGGTTGCATTAATTAGCTTCGTAGGTTCGGCTTTGTTTTCTGAAGAATTTTTACCACCGTTTTATTTCGAGGAACTAAGTCAAGTTACCCAATCGGCGTCCCATCGAGCTGAACCTTTGCTCTCGCTTACGTTTATTGTACTGAAACATTACAAGGTTCAAACATTTCTGTTTAAGTTGGCGTTGACTGTAGCTGTGGAAAGTGTTAACACTAGAGCATTATTTCCGGTATTTGGAATGTGGTTAAAGTATCTATTCAGTATTGATGGAATTCGTTGGATTCACGGTTACAACAGTGAGGACGAACATATGGTAAGTGCATCATCCTCGATCACCCCATTTATAAATTATGTGGACCAGATGTAAACCGATTGCCTTTCAATAAGGGTAACTCATTTTATTTGCTATGTTTGTCATTATTCGACCAATCCAATACTAGTAAGTACTCAATCCAGCAAAATAGTCTTAAACAATCGTTACCTTATAAAGCAGGGTTTGGATTAAATCTCAATGTCTCTAAATTTTAAGATAGCAATTCCACAATCTTTTATCTGGCCTCATATCAACATTTATCTCTGAAATATGGTACTGCTTATGGGAATTTTAAAGACAGAACTGCCCTATATAAAGAGGATTATGGCTAATCTATGCAAATGCAAACAATTTGTACATGATACATGATCTGTGTGTTTCTCGGAGCACAGAATAAATGCTGAAAAACAAGACCCAGAAGCTAGTGCTCTGTACAGCTGTTTGAATTTCCCGCATTTGCATAGATTAGCCATAATCCTCTTTATTTAGGGCAGTTGTGTGTTTAACTGTCATTTCTCAGGCACCTGGCCTATCAAAGATGTTATTATGACTAAAAGAACTACCAACATGTACAAACAATTACTTTCTTTTCAATTAAAAAAATAACCGACTAATCGACATATCGTTTTAAAGGTGGTGTTACGATCCAGAAGTGTCATATTTTGAAGTTTGGTTTAATTTACCAAAATTAACATATAATTTACCCTTGGACTACTTAATTACAATCAGGAGCTAACAACAGCGTGATTAACTGATAATGTTGGAGTTTCTACTAGTCGTGTATTAATTGCACTCATCTCTCGTAAATTACAAATGTCAAGTGTTTTTACAACATAGATTAATACTTTTAAACAAGATAACTTGTTGATTATCTAATTTAGATAATACCCAATTTCCAATAACGTGATCGACACTTGTCTTAAATTTAAATTTTGATTTACAATGCATTTGTTGGTGTGCTCTGTCTGTCTGTCTGTCTGTCTGTCTGTCTGTCTGTCTGTCTGTCTGTCTGTCTGTCTGTCTGTCTGTCATTCTGTCTCGGTCTGTCTGTCTGTCTGTCTCTGTTTTTGTCTCTGTGTCTGTCTGTCTGTCTGTCTGTCTGTCTGTCTGTCTGTCTGTCTGTCTGCCTGTATGTCTGTCTGTCTCTTGTCCCTTGTTGAACTTGCTGCTGACAATTCTCTCGGTATGCTGTATGACTTGGCCAATAAGATGTTTCAGCTGACCCTCATACTCCAGGATCTCAGCCACCTCATCAGTTAAAATTTCTAAAATACCGACAGCAATTGGTAGGAGCGGCGCCATTTGTCTATGACAATGTTTTCTCATCAAACAATGCGTACAGTTGGCGACATATTCTCTTACATATTCATTCATTGCATCCCAGGAATACTATTTTCGCATAACTTGGAGAGTTTTCATTTTTCCTAAATGACTATTTACCATGTCATCATGCATTCTGGTTAACAAGAAAGTTCTTTTTAGCTCTGTTGTCAGCGAAAGCTGAAAGCGTAGCTTTAGGTATAGGTGGGTATAGAGTATAGGTGAATCATATGTCCATCAACTTTTTTTATTTTCATCATCTTCTCCGAAAGTACTAGCCAGAATACTTCGATATATGGTGTGCATGTTCCCTGGGGGGAGGCTATTCAGATTTGTTCATGCCAAGCTGATCTGTGCCATTTTCAATTTTTTATGATTTTTTTTTCAAAAATGATATTGTCATCATCTCCTCAAATACTACTTGTCAGATTGCTTTGATATCTGGTGTGTTGATGCACAGAGGGTCGGATTGTTAATTTCAAGTCAGCACATCCTCTTTTCTATTTTTGATGATTTTTTTTTGTAATTAAAAAAAAAATATGTTAATGAGCATTATGACCGACGCCATATTGGAAATTAGTCCACAAGATTTTAAGTAAACTGCCACTTTTCAAAAGACACTATTTACGTCAAACAAGCAATGTAATATGTGCAATAGTCATAATTCTACACATTGTGCGCCCAAATGACAAGCGTTTGTTCGAAACAGGGTTGTAAACTTCAAATCCAAATTCTGAACCCCTGTACTGGGGTATTTTCAACTTGCCGTAACTTTCACTAGAGTCCACCATTTTAGATACTGTAAACGCCTAAACCTCAACTGACATCTCTTCTTTCATACCAATTTTAAATAACTATGTCGTGTCAATTTAGTAGGATCATTGTGTAACATTCCATTCAAGAATTTTTGGTAGAAAACGACTGATTTGACCCAGAAGCTGAAGCTGACCTCGTTTGACCAGGCGATTTTCCACAGCAAAAACACGGGAGTTCTTGGTACTCACTAAAATCACACTTCAGACCCACTATAAAGGTTTGATGTTTTCAGATAACATGTAACTTGTGATTAATTCTATATTGTCGTGCAATTTGGAGTGACAGTGAACCAGAATGAAGACAACTCGCGTAAGAAAGGCATGCCTAGAATATGAACGTGTCTTGCCATTTCCAAAATGCAAATATTTGGCAAGTAAAAATAATCAAATATAATTACAACTTTAATTTGGCTTCAGACTTTGCATTCTTTTTTTCGTATCTTTCCCCATTTTACATGTAAATCCGAAAAGGTTCTCTCTGGTCATGTCAGTGGTTAGCCCTGCTTACATACAACAGGCGGTGCAGGAGTCTATATTGCTGACTTGACTCTAAACAAATAGTAGGGACAATTGTCAGATTCGAGTCATTATTTTTCTGAGATTTTGTGTAATTTAATCATAACAGTAGATTTTTTTTTTATAAAATGGTGACTATGGTATAAAAGTACAATACATTACCAACATTCTGTGCAAAATATGTTTTAGAGTGAGACATCATATGAAACCACTAGCCACTTTATACATCGCTAAAACAAAACTGCATAGTAAAGAGCTGAAGAACTGAACCACTTCTACATGTTACCAAAATAAAAATTAAATTAAAAACAACAACGGAGCTATTCTGACCAATAGGTCGCTTGTTTGTATGACTAGTTGTAGCATAGTTTGACATTTTTGAGTTTTGCCAGGGGTCAATAATAATGATACAAAACATTGTTAATAATAGTATAATCGTAACTAATACTTGCATTGACTTAAATGACTATCTTGTAGTTGAAAACGTGAGATACGTGAAGCCTGTTTGTCTAATAGGAAGATTATCATCTGACATTGTAGCTTCGCTGAAACCATGTCATGAGTCAAATGGTCAATCTGATCTGATGTAACAATTTCGTCATTGTCAGTAGCAAATAATGCAAATATATATATATGAACGGTCAGTACACATTTCGTCTTCCATGGAACCTTCGAGCAAAAGCTCATCCGATGTGTCAGTGACGTTTGAATTGGCATTGGTTTTGTCCGAAAGTCTTACATGGTGCACATTTTCTGCTAAGGTACAATCTGATATTTCGGTCATATTTGCCATGACAGTCTCAAGCCATTAGCCGTCCAAGTCCTACAATCCCGAGGGTTTGCCTGGCGAACTCGGGTGTCATAAACTTTGTTTGCATCTCTTAAGCTGTTTGCAGCATTACTTATAATAGCCTAACAAAATTGATAACAACTGATATAACACAGAGAATAGCTTTGCCTCATTTGATTTACTCCTTAGAAATGATCTCACTCTGTGAACTTTTGAATTAGACTGATTTTTGTTAAAAGAGAAAAGGTTACACTATGAAATTAAGTCACACATTCTTCGCTTACATTAAAGTTGTGGGATTTTGACTTGAAATGAGCATTAATCCAAACTATCGTATTGTCCTTGTTGATGAATGAATGCCTGAAAATATGGTATACAGTGAGAAGGATGGGAAGATATTGTCAAAAATTTATAATGAATCCTATGTGTCGAGAATACTGTTTCATGTTGAAATGCCAAAAGTGATTATTTTGCACCTGAACTAGAACAAATCCCACTGAAAATGCACTCTCATCTGTGTAAAGAATGAATGTCGATAAAAATAGGATAAACCAAAACAGGCGATTGTGTTAACACTTCTTTCAATTTATCAAAAACTTATTGACGGCCATCCGACCAAACAAATTTAGTATCCTTATGTCACAATGTATGTAGTGGTTGTGATATCTTTGAATATCCCTGTATGAACTTCCTATAAAAATAGTTAAAGCTGAGAAAAGACTTTAATTTGTGACAGATTTAGGAGTTGGAAATAATTGAACGACACCTACCTTAAAAGGTTCTACTGCAATGTCATATTCATTAATTACATGCCCAAGATACTTTACTTCTTTTCTGCCGAAAAAGGATTTTTGTTGACCTAACTTAAGATTCGCTTGGCGAATGCGCGTAAGGACCTCATTAATATGTGATAAATGCTCATCAAAAGTGTTTGCAAAGATGATGATGTCATCAATATAACTTAAAATGATGTCCGACAAGACTGAAAGATATACTGTAGTGTCGCAGAGAATGTTTCATACCCATAAACATTGTCATGCTATATGGCCTACCGGACCACAATTATAATATCCACTTTTCGGGTTTTGAGTGTAGGACGGACTGGAATATCTGCATATCTGTCGACCAGTGTTAACTTGGCAGAACCTGTCGCCTTTTAGAAGAGGACATATTAAATCGATTATTAGTATTCTTATCATCAGTATCAAAACGATTATGTGTGCCCCTGAATTCATGTGGTCTCCTGGCATTAGTTGTCATTACTGGACCAGGTGTAATGAATGGTCGGGGGTGGCATATGTAGTTGTAGTATCCACAAAATAAACATTCAACCACCAAGTGATCCTACTGACTTACACATCCACATACCACCTCCTCATCAAAGTGTAACTGACCCTTATATCCATCTGTACATACGTGAATAAAGTATCATTCCGTAGCAAGCATTCAAATAGCAAACACTGTCTCCTGTGACTATCTCTATCAACTCACTGACACAAATATATACACATCAATCTAAATGACTTTACAGTAGTTATCTGTTGCGTCATCTCTGTCATGGCATCGACTTTGCAGGTGAAATTATTGTGTAGAGTATGCTGAGCCATGGTGTTAACTTGCAGAAATGTGAATGTCTTGTCTCCATTTTCATCACCACTAGGTGCATCTCCAGCCTTCTCATTTCTTATAACCACTTCAGCTGTGCGACCATAAGCTACTGCCTATTGGAAATCCTCAGGATCATTAATGATGACAATGTTCTGTATCTCTGACCCAAGCCCTCTAAGAATAGGCTAACGAGTTCATCATCAGATAAATTATGCATATAGCATATATCTCTTGGATTTGAAGCATGGATGGGTCTCGACGGACCTTACCGATTCAGTCAAAGTTCTTCCTATACACACCATCTGGGTGTCATATTTTCAAATCTCTGTAAAAATGGCTGACATATTCATGCCCAGTTGTAAACGTGATCTTGAGGTAAATCAGTGTGCAACGTCTTGGGCTACCATTAAATACATTATTCTAGTCTGTAAACGAGCCATACCATTCCCAGCTTGTCCAGGTTGATTAGAATTATCATTCTGTAGTCCAGGTTGAATAGAATTACCTTTATGTTGGATGTTGGGGTAGTGCCGGTAGCTATGGTAGCAGCAGTGTCAATTGAATGTCTGTTTCTGCCATCCTTGATTGATTCTTTGCCAGCAAAATCCGTCTAGAGCGTACATACAATCATATGTTCATAATCCCAGTGTTACGTTCCGGGAATGCTTAATGTTATGTTTTGGAGCCTAAATAGTATATTTGTCATAAATCAACAGAACGTAAAACTATTTTCCACTGTAAGTATCTTTCTAGGGTACCATGATCTAACGAGCTTGTCTAAGTTAGGAATTAGCCACACAAGTATCGTCACTCACAATTACGCTCTCACGCTCTGGCAGAGAGGGACAAGAACAGTTGCACTGTAAATCAAAATCTAAGAGTAAACTTTATTTCTCAATGTCCATAAGACATAAGTTCTAGTTGACACCTTCTTGTTTAATCAATTTTTACATTTATTATTTACCAGAGATGGGTGCAAGTAGATCATGCTGTTGTTAGCTCATGTTTGTAATCAAGTAGTCCAAAGGTAAATAATATGTTAATTTTGGAAAATATGCCAAAATTACAAATATGACATTTCTGGATCCTAACAATACAATACAATACAATACAATACAATACAATACAATACAATACAATACAATACAATACAATACAATACAATACGATGTTTATATAATATTTTAATGAATTTATCTACACGTATGCAATTTCAAGACTATTAAATATTTGATGAAATTAATTATACATTTTCCCCATTTAAATGTATACCTACATCAATATATTATATATGTAAAATGCACGCTTTGCCATACATGTCTGAATGTATGCCATCGTCAATGTATGTACTAAATTATATAACATCTGAATATCACAAACTTCGATATTAACACAAGTAGGGAAATTCATTGGTAACAACATAACACATGTACCTTATAAAATGGTAACAACATAACACACGTACCTTATAAAATGGTAACAACATAACACACATACCTTATAAAATGGTAACAACATAACACACGTACCTTATAAAATGGTAACAACATAACACATGTACCTTATAAAATGGTAACAACATAACACACGTACCTTATAAAATGGTAACAACATAACACACGTACCTTATAAAATGGTAACAACATAACACATGTACCTTATAAAATGGTAACAACATAACACATGTACCTTATAAAATGGTAACAACATAACACACGTACCTTATAAATTGGTAACAACATAACACACGTACCTTATAAATTGGTAACAACATAACACATGTACCTTATAAAATGGTAACAACATAACACACATACCCTACAAAATGGTAACAACATAACACACGTACCTTATAAAATGGTAACAACATAACACACGTACCTTATAAAATGGTAACAACATAACACACGTACCTTATAAAAAGGTAACAACATAACACATGTACCTTATAAAATGGTAACAACATAACACATGTACCTTATAAAATGGTAACAACATAACACATGTACCTTATAAAATGGTAACAACATAACACACGTACCTTATAAAATGGTAACAACATAACACACATACCCTACAAAATGGTAACAACATAACACACGTACCTTATAAAATGGTAACAACATAACACACGTACCTTATAAAATGGTAACAACATAACACACGTACCTTATAAAATGGTAACAATATAACACACGTACCTTATAAAATGGTAACAACATAACACACGTACCTTATAAATGGTAACAACATAACACACGTACCTTATGAAATGGTAACAACATAACACACGTACCTTATAAAATAGTGACAACATAACACACATACCTTATAAAATGGTAACAACATAACACACATACCTTATAAAATAGTAACAACATAACACACGTACCTTATAAAATGGTAACAATATAACACACATACCTTATAAAATGGTAACAACATAACACACATACGTTATAAAATAGTAACAACATAACACACATACCTTATAAAATGGTAACAACATATAACACACACACCTTATAAAATGGTAACAACATGACACACGTACCTTATAAAATGGTAACAACATAACACACGTACCTTATAAAATGATAACTACATGACACACGTACCTTATAAAATAGTAACAACATAACACACGTACCTTATAAAATAGTAACAACATAACACACGTACCTTATAAAATGGTAACAACATAACACACGTACCTTATGAAATAGTAACAACATAACACACGTACCTTATAAAATGGTAACAACATAACACACGTACCTTATAAAATGTTAACAACATAACACACATACCTTATAAAATAGTAACAACATAACACACATACCTTATAAAATGGTAACAACATATAACACACATACCTTATAAAATGGTAACAACATATAACACACACACCTTATAAAATGGTAACAACATGACACACGTACCTTATAAAATGGTAACAACATAACACACGTACCTTATAAAATGATAACTACATAACACACGTACCTTATAAAATAGTAACAACATAACACACGTACCTTATAAAATAGTAACAACATAACACACACACCTTATAAAATGGTAACAACATGACACACGTACCTTATAAAATGGTAACAACATAACACACGTACCTTATAAAATAGTAACATAACACACGTACCTTATAAAATGGTAACAACATAACACACGTACCTTATGAAATAGTAACAACATAACACACGTACCTTATAAAATGGTAACAATATAACACACGTACCTTATAAAATGGTAACAACATAACACACATACCTTATAAAATAGTAACAACATAACACACATACCTTATAAAATGGTAACAACATATAACACACATACCTTATAAAATGGTAACAACATGACACACGTACCTTATAAAATGGTAACAACATAACACACGTACCTTATAAAATGGTAACAATATAACACACATACCTTATAAAATGGTAACAACATAACACACATACCTTATAAAATAGTAACAACATAACACACATACCTTATAAAATGGTAACAACATATAACACACACACCTTATAAAATGGTAACAACATGACACACGTACCTTATAAAATGGTAACAACATAACACACGTACCTTATAAAATGATAACTACATGACACACGTACCTTATAAAATAGTAACAACATAACACACGTACCTTATAAAATAGTAACAACATAACACACGTACCTTATAAAATGGTAACAACATAACACACGTACCTTATGAAATAGTAACAACATAACACACGTACCTTATAAAATGGTAACAACATAACACACGTACCTTATAAAATGATAACTACATAACACACGTACCTTATAAAATAGTAACAACATAACACACGTACCTTATAAAATAGTAACAACATAACACACACACCTTATAAAATGGTAACAACATGACACACGTACCTTATAAAATGGTAACAACATAACACACGTACCTTATAAAATAGTAACATAACACACGTACCTTATAAAATGGTAACAACATAACACACGTACCTTATGAAATAGTAACAACATAACACACGTACCTTATAAAATGGTAACAATATAACACACGTACCTTATAAAATGGTAACAACATAACACACATACCTTATAAAATAGTAACAACATAACACACATACCTTATAAAATGGTAACAACATATAACACACATACCTTATAAAATGGTAACAACATGACACACGTACCTTATAAAATGGTAACAACATAACACATGTACCTTATAAAATGGTAACAACATAACACACGTACCTTATAAAATGGTAACAACATAACACACGTAAATTATAAAATGGTAACAACATAACACACGTACCTTATAAAATAGTAACGTCACTCCAAGGAATAACGGTATTTCAGTGTGCAACCAATAAATACAGTGTGCAAGCAAAAAATGTGGAAGTGAGTTCAATAAGGCTAAATAAAAAAAGTAGTTTGGTTCTCTCTCAACACTTGTTTCACGAATTCGAGAAAAATAATAATTAAATCGCGAAAATTGTGTAAAGGTTCACAAGAAATAGTGGGTGCAGAAACTGACAACTTAAAAGACAATATAAAACTATTCTCCCAACCTGTAATTGCTGTATATCTGATAGGAAGAAATAAACAACACAGAAATCATTTGCAAAACAGTGGAAAACCTGAACTAAACACTCACATATGAAAAAATTATATAATAAATTAAAATAAAAATTCTACAAACCCCATCACTTTTAAAATTTAATGTAATCGGAACCACACAATATTTTTGTACGCCTAAACAAGGAAACGATTTAGTGCGAATCTTACAAATAGTCATGTCTGCTTAGACCTGTCGTGCAATGGTATATCACTTAAACAACAATATAGTTGTAAAAGAGTTTGGCGTTTTAATGGCAACCCAGCGAAACTTTAATGATGTCAAAATACTGAAACGACTCCCCAGAACCAAGATATTATAATTCAACTGTATTTCCCAGAATGACATTACCATTTAGGCTTGTTGATATAGGTTTGCACTATAATCTGTAATTTGCATATTGAGTGATTTATGGGCTGGTAGACATTATCTAAGCATGCAAGCTGCACATTTCATAAACGGCAGCATACATTATCGATAATGAAATGCATATGTCTTCTATTTAAAGATTCGGTGTTATCGCGTATTTTGCATATACTTTATTTCATCTGGCAAATGAAATAATTAGTAGCCTATGTTCTTATTCTGTATGTATGTATGTATGTCTGTCTGTCTGTCTGTGTCTGTCTTTCTGTGTCTGTCTGTCTGTCTGTCTGTCTCTCTCAGATTTTTTTTAGTGGACACAATACAATATATCCACCTGTCAACGCCTCCTATTTACATATTGAAGTGTACCGTGACAATCCAGATGATGAAGTCAGTTTGACGGTCACAGTGTCTGAGTTTCTAGATAACATTGAAGGTAACATCATATTAAACACAATTTGGCAAACTTATACATGTTGAGATCTCACGCAACACATTATATAATGATTTTAAGTACATTAATTGGTGGCGAATTTCACATTACACCCCGTATACGGTTCTCACTCACCAAGTATATTCATCCACATAAGGGATTCAGATTAGCGTTGGAAATATTAAGTTAAACTATTTTCAGTTGACTAATAACATAAACCACTATTAGCATTTGAATAATCCGTCCTAAACTGTTTTGAAATAGTCCTTGGGCAAAATTGGTATATATGGTTGAAGTAAACTGAAAGATCCATTGCTGTTTATATTATCGCTCATAAGGTCCTAACCGACTGGGTAATTACTGTGGTACTGAGCTGCGATATCAAACTTCAGGGAAACATATAGCCCTGTGATGCACATATTTATAACAGTTTGAGATCTGATCTGGAAATGTGTGATGCATATGTTAAACGATTAATGTTGTCATGAAAATGTTGTCACTCACATCATGCAAATTGCCCTTTCATTTTTTTCTCTAATTTGTAACCTTCTCGGTCAGAGTTCAATGGGAAAAATAGTTTATGCTTTTATCATCTCTACACTTGAATACTGTAGCAGTTTACTCTTCGGCCTTACGATTTACCAATTCCATAAATTACAACTTACTCTGCAGTACGTCTTGTTTCAGGAAATAAGAAATCAGACCATGTCCAACCAGTACTGCATAGTTTGCCTTGGCTTCCTTTTTGTAAGCAAATGGTGTTCAACATTTTGTGCTTAACATATAAGGTTTTAAATGATATGGCGCCAGTTTACTTCAACGTTCTTGCTCCTGGCCACACCCTTCGGTCGACTACTGTGGGTGCACTCAGTTTGCACCAGCCGATTGGTAGTACCGTGTTTTGTGGGTATAGATGTTTCACTATTTGTGCTCCGCGACTGTGGAATTGACCGATTGCCGAGATTGTTGGACAGATTCCATTGACCAATTAATGAGCGTAATTCTGCCATGTGCACTTGCCCTTGTCACAGCCTACGACAAACAAAGCAATCTGTCATAGTGTATCAGCATGTATTGAATGCCAGGGCCTTGACGTTATGATCGGTTCTGGTATATAAAATTTGCTTACAAACATTGAAATTATCATGAAATACTGGTCATGGGATCGGTATAATATCAATGATCACTATCGCGAAGGATAGAGAGGTTGAATATGATTTTTACACTTTCTGAAGCCGAAAAAATATCGACAATGTTGACCTACATGATCAAGAAGCCATTATGTGCATTTGTTCTGAGGTGTGTATGGTGATATTACTGTAAGTCAAACTATTTCATCGATCTACTCATAAAATACAGATTTGTTCAGACCAAAATTGCCTCTGATATAGTGGCTTTATCTTGTCGGTCCAGGTGGCGGCCAAATTAAATGTTGGCCATACCACATACGATATTGCCGTAGTTTCCAGCATACAGATGTGCAATGTCATGCATGGAGTCATACACATACGCAGTTATTGGTGGTGTACACCGTGCATTCTGTGTGCCAAAATTTAGACTCAACTAAGACTTCGTGTATATTTTCTCACATCTAATGCTAAACATTCCTTTCTCAAGTTTGACCCGCATGAATCCATTATCGAATACAAGTGCATGCAGTGGATGGTGCGGCATGTGTTTCAACTGTGATACATCCAAACACGACTTCACGAGGTTAAAATAACTACGAAAATGAAATTTAACTGCAAATATGCAGGGACATAGTTTGGTAACATCAATGAACACCATTTCTTCATTTTTTCATACTGTCCTTCCCGGATGTAGCGCTTTGAAAGAAAGTGTCACCATGTGCATTTGTGAACTTTTGACGGGAATGACACACAAGAATGACCTGCATGTATTTATTTATTGTTAATATTTTATATTCATTTCTCCCCAATATGTACCCTTTGGCTTCAGGGATCACATCAATAACTGAATTGTTATCATAACGGGATATAATGGTGAAAGTATATGTAATATTGTTGGGCCTACATAGGCTATATATGCATTTTAGTGTTGACCAGTGAACTCATTATATGCACGCGCTATCGCTCGTGCATTTAATTCGTTCACTGGTCAACACCTCTTGGTATACCATCCCCAGGGGGTGGTTTATTGCTTAAATATACGGGATAGAACACTTTGACTGATTTCAACAAAATGTTGTTGCACAACAGTAGTTATCGAGTCATGGGTATAGTGATTAAATAAGCGAATCATTGACAGATTTGACTCAAAGTAGAGCAATTTCTTGGTTTCCAGTTTGTTTCTTTGTTTGTTTCTTTCACTTTTTTAAACTCGATAAATTCTTGAGCCAAAGGTTCTTCAAACACAATGTCGAGTAAGGGAAATTTACAAAATTTACATTAACATATACAGAAAACATAAATAATGACAAATTAAGAAGTGGTTAGTTTATTGGTCATCGTCATGGTATGATTAGTTAACCATAATGTCCAAAGTCTAGTGATATTCTATGAACTGTGTCCTTCATTTGAATCATTTTATTCCTCTGTGGGATTACTAGGTATCCAAGTGCCTGATTTCTATCTGACGTACCGATCTTTCTACTACGATAGTGATGAACAATATATTTGGAATAGTGGCCACACCAAGGAGAGTTGTATATATTGGTGTCTCAAATGGTACAAGGATGACTGCAAATGCCTAATATATGGTCGGCATGCGTGTTACATCATTACAACATGTCCTTGGATTCTCAACCTACAATATTACAATTCGATTTTCATGGAATACTTCATACGGTTGACAGACGGTACATACTTCATTTGATTGGTTTATATAATGCAGGCTTAGTCATAACATCACCTGCGTGTAAATCGCATTCACAAGCCAGTTTAACTTGTCTAAATAAGTTAGCTTGATAACACTAGCTTGTAGACTTCTTCACAGCTCTCCCTACATCTTTTGCAGGGTTAGAGTTAGTCATGATAATATCATCTACCTGTAATATCTCTTCAGAGTATACAAAATCAACTAGACTAAATAGTACCAGGCTAGCTGGTAGACTACTTCACACATTTCCCTATAGCTTTGCTAAAGTGTCCATGTTCATATTTTTTATTTGACCTAACATTTAGTCATAGCCCCCTAGTATGGTAACAGTTATACATAATAAACCATAAAACTTCATGGTCGCCCAGATAAGATGCTGGATACTTTGTGTTTTATTGAACGACGAGTGATCACCAAACAAGAAATATTTTAGCCAAGTCAAAGATGAGGGCTTTAGGAGAAAATAGCTAGGTAGGGATGATGATGATGATGATGATGATGATGATGATGATGATGATGATGATGATGATGATGATGATGGTGGTGGTGGTGATGGTGGTGGTGGTGGTGGTGGTGGTGGTGGTGGTGGTGGTGGTGGTGATGATGATTAGTATGCTTTGTTACAGATGTTACAAACTGTCAAGACATCTCACGTGTATGCATCAGTGGAATGTTATGCAGAAACTATACATCTGGTATCATTTCGACAAGGGACTACCCTATACCTTACCCAGAAATGATGCGTTGTTCATGGCAATTACTGGCTGATGCACATTCATACATTAGTGTTACCTTTCAAGAGTTTGATGTAGGAAGAGCTGTTAGTAACTGTCTAACCGAGAATATAGAGGTTTACAGTGGCAATACCGTTAGTCATGGACTACGAAGACGATATTGTAATCACAGGCCTCCACCAGCAACCATATTATCTGATTTTAATGAAATGTTCATCAGCTTTACTTCAAATGATATCAATGACTACAGTCTGGGGTTTATTGCCATCTACAATTATCATCAGGTGAAGCGAAAAACAAATGACAAGAATTTATTGAGTAAGTAATAATACGACTCCAGTAAACAAGGCTTAAGAGATCTAACTAAAAAGTGTTACTGTACTTTTGTAAAGCATTGAAGTATTTTACCTCGACCAAATATTCAATTATATATACATGTATATATGTTACACCCAATCTGTGAAACTGCCCAATTCATGAGATGTGCATGTAACTTTGCTCAGTTCATCAACCTTATACAAATGAGATTATAGATTACGATCTAAAAGGGGCGAAATTAAATTTCTGGTGTAACAGTTTTGAACTAGGGTGTTAATTATCGAACTCTATTAAAACACAAGCTACTCTGAGTAGGCTTAGAGTTAGTTCGGATACAGGGGAGTCGCCATATTTAAATATCTCAACAGGCATATTATCACCAGGTAGTTCATATTCTTTATAGCAACTTGTTATGTGTCTTGTCAAGCTACTGTGTGTGTGTGTGTGTACTAATACCAAACCTTGCATACATGAACAAAATGGCATATTTATTTGAAACTACTGCTATAGTAACATTCTCGGTTTAATAGATTTTACATGTTTACCAACGTGGATGTTGCACATGGGTCATTGCTATCGTTTGTTCAGAGGACCATCTCTTCTTACATGGATGGAGAGTGAGACTAAGTGTAAAGAAAACAACGGATCTCTTACAAGTATTTCTTCAGAATCTGAAGCTCAGTTCCTGCACGAACTAACATTAGACGATCTCACGAGTTGGATTTATATTGGTGAGTGTTTTACCTTCAGTAATTGGGAAAATTTACACTTTGAAATTTCTACATCGTGTTGCAGGTTCATTTATAATTTAATACAACCACACCAAAAACAATAACTAACATGCATATGTTAGCATTTTGTACACTGTAATATATCAAGATTGTATGAATGCAGTTTCTTGCTACATTATGTCTAATGTGTCTGCATATAGTTATAGTGTCTTAAAATACTTTATTTCACTTACACTATATGTAGTAAATAATTCTCATCTTGCTCTCTTAAAGAGTAACATGAATTGCTTTGTCGTTTCTGTGTGTCTGGAACAGTAAACTGCAATTCACAATATCATACTTATCTGCGAATTGTTTTCCGCATAGGTTTAACAGATGGGGATAAAGAAGGGAAATACACTTGGACAGATAGAAAACCATTTTTGTATTCTGATTGGAGTACAACAGGGTAAGATAGGTTTAAATAACTTTATTTTATATTACTATGATGTAACGTGGTATATGTTCATTTTTTCTGAGTTTGATTCGTGCATAAGACTTTCTTCCTGATTCCTCAGTAAAATCCGTTTTTTTAGTTTTGATAATATATTATAGAATTATCATTAACCACCAAAGAATGATTGCCAGAATAATCTGTCGAAAGAGCAAAATATTGTGGTGTTATTAGATTGTATTCTCAAGAACTAACCAACCAATTCCTCACTGTCGCCCACAAATGTAACGCTTTTGGGGACTTTTCGGGAAGTTTTTCTCCATTGCTAACAGGCATTGCAATATTAATATCAAATCAATGACACATACCTGTACTTCGTTCGTTTACAGTTAAAATCATATGTACGTCTCTCCGTATTTGACGTTTTTAACGTGTTGGGTTGAATGAAGATGATGAAGTTCATAATAAATGATATTGACCACGTGTGACATGCCAAGAGGGTACTTATGAAACACACACAGACTCTCTCTCTCTCTTTACATTTACATTTGTGTAAGTGTATGCCTGCCTCTCTCTCTCTCTCTCTCTCTCTCTCTCTCTCTCTCTCTCTCTCTCTCTCTCTCTCTCTCTCTCTCTCTCTCTCTCTCTCTCCAAAGGCTTATCATATGGAATTGCTGACATGAGGTCAAATGTCACACGTGTTGAGATTGTTAACATGATGGTTTGATATCAGTTTTGTACAGTATGTTGTAGTTAGATTTATGACATACAGTATAGGTCTGCATCCAAAATGAAAGACAAAAAAATGTTGTAAATTACACGAACGTACGTTCAATATATATTCCGAAAGAACATTTACTTGGCGAAGTAATTCATAATACGATGATTCGGAATCGAAACATGGTAGTGTGTGTGTGTATAAACAAAATTATACCAGTTGATAAAGTTTCCCTTAATTTAGATCACAGCCAGATGGAAGTATTCATCAAGATTGTACTGCCCTGTACATTGAAAATTTGCATTCACATAACCACTGGTATGACATATTATGTGATACAAACCTGTCCTCTCTGTTTATTTGCAAACAAGAAGCAATTAGTAGATTTAACATCAGTAAGTATTAACACCAATTGAAATGTACTTAAAAAGGCATAGCAGTGATCAGAGACAGGTAATTGTTTCAGTGAAGAATATTCACGTATTTATTTTTTGAATAAGAAGCATACATGTATCGCTAAATACACAACTACGTCATTAGCCTAATATACATAGATACAAGATAACTAGTATTATCACACAACTTCACCCAGTGCTACACTAGTTTCACACATATCAGGACAATTGTAAATATGTACCCTTTATTCCATGGTCATTTATAGGATAATAAACATTAGTGTAAAATTAAATGATACTTTGATAACGTTTTATACATACTGCATCCACGACAACTGCCAATTTAATTAAATTAAACTCAATTATGTATTTGCTCATCAAATATTTCTTGTTTGGGGGAAATTTATTGCACTTTAATTCCATTATGTTTTTTGTTTGAACACTTTACCAACGTAACTTTTGCAATTCACTTTTGTTTGGATAAAATTAGCTGCAGTTATCTTTTCTTCAGTACTTTGAAGTAAAAATAATTATTCTTGACCATGCACTTATTAATTATCTAAATGTAATTCAACAGGTTCGGATACAGGGGAGTCGCCATATTTAAATATCTCAACAGGCATATTATCACCAGGTAGTTCATATTCTTTATAGCAACTTGTTATGTGTCTTGTCAAGTTAAAAAAATATGTTATGGAACGACATGGAAACTGAACAACTCAATATCAATAACTTTCACTCTAGCTGAATCACATATAATAGCCATACTGCCAAGTTTGAATTTTCCCTTGCCTTTCTTAATGTTTTCACCTACAGCATTAGTGTATAGTAAAGATTAATGAACAACGTTAATTCGGACCATTATATCGAATATTTTTGGTAATGTCTACATTGTTAAAAAGACAATCTATTTTGATTGTGTAACTTTAATAATACCTTTACTGCATTAATTATATTCTTGAAATCAGGTGCAAGGAACCAAGATAATTTTACTGTTCGGATAATATAAAAGGCATTAGATTATGTTATATTATTATTTGTAATGTAAATTGACATTTATTCAAACATAACGTGTTTATTATTATCTATTGTATGATATCCATCCTGAAAGATAACATCACATGTCCTGAGTATATGTTCCAATGTGCGAGCAGGGAATGTATTCACCAAAGTGATGTATATGATGGCACGTCAACTTGTTATGATACTAGTGTACCGGCAGTGTGTGGTAAGTATAAATCTGCTAAGTGCTGAAATGACTACAGTAATTGTATATCCTGTGAACACAAACACAATATAATGAGAATGAGAAAATCCACAAGTGGGAACAAACAAATGTGAACAATTTAATAACTTTATTGTAGTGGTGGCTTGAATAGTTAATGGACATTTTTCTCGGAGTCATTGTAATATGTTGATTCCAAAATTATATGATTATACCTGCTCAAATTGGTTATCTGGTTATCATGTTTGTTGTATAAATGATGTATAAAAAACATGATTTGATGTCCATATACTTTTATCTTGTGAAATGTGTGTGTGTAGCCGAGGTATATATGGCGCCCTCACTTTGTCTTTATTTCATGCCTTTGTTTTTCCTACTAGTTTTAATTATGTATGCATTTCTTTTGATTGATGTCCACCTATGCTTTGCTACATA
Source organism: Glandiceps talaboti (assembly GCF_964340395.1). Classification (NCBI taxonomy): domain Eukaryota; kingdom Metazoa; phylum Hemichordata; class Enteropneusta; family Spengelidae; genus Glandiceps; species Glandiceps talaboti. Next base: position 2,856,033 of record NC_135567.1, on the reverse strand, counting down.
GCCACCTGTTAGATTTAGACATCTTATGAATACTTAGTTCTATGTTTGATTTGTGTCTTCGTGTCACTGTACAACAGTTCTCAGAGCAGTACACAAGTGTCTCTGTTGCAGTCAAACCAGTTATCCACGTTGCCTTTGTATTGGGATGGTCAACGGAGTTTGGTCCAAGAAGTCCCGGAGCTCCGCCAATAGATGTACAGGGTGTTCTCGTGTACCCGAAGTTACTTACAGTGCGGGCTAACAAACCTTGGAAATATAACTATTTCCAGAATTAGTGGTATATTGGCTGTGTTTATGGTTATTGCAGTGGTGTCTGTTGTCGCCGTGCATACGGAGAGGAAACGTCCAGAAAACTGTAAACGTGAGTGTTCCTGCATTCTGACTACTCTGAAGCATTAAATTGTCGTACGTTGTTACTGTAGAAGTGTATTATGCTGCAGAACTGAAAGTGTCGTGCGTTGTTGCTGTAGAAGTGTAATTATACTGCAGAACTGAGAAGAGGCAGAGCTGTATCCAGGAGACTGTCTTATTAGGAAATTCTGTGTTGTGTGTACGTATGCGTGTCGCCGTCGGTACAGTATAAAGGGCGTGACTTTAAAAGCGTGTGCTATTGTGTTGTGTTGAAGTCCGTGAACTATTGCTCAATTATTCTCTTTCGTGTCGTGACATTTATTTAAACTAGAAATTCTGAACTACTACTATTATTTCGTCTGAATATAACCTGCTGTTGTAGGAGTGTACGTCGTCTTTCTTAGGTTTTGTGGAACTAGACGTTTTCTCGCCAAGTGTAGGAGTTGCTGAACTAAACTTATTGTTTTACGTGCGGTGTACTAACAATCAAGTTTCATTCAAGAATAGTGGCAGCCATCTTGTAGACGCGAACTTTCTTCTACTTTTATGTATTTAGTTCCTCCCGTTTCAGCTTCGTGACATTTAATTACTTGCAGTTCCGGCGATATTTGATAGTCAATTTAAACATACTCATTGTAATATTATTTCACTATACAAACCAAATTAGGACACTTGTTGTAATATTATTTTCTTTGTAAAGACCAATTTAAAACTACTCGTTGTAATATTATTTCACTATACAAATCAACTTAGGATACTTATTGTAATATTATTTTCATTTGTATAAATCAACTCAAGACAATTTATCGTACTATTAATTAATTTTTGGATTTTAGAAATAACCTATTGTAAACTAAATATTAATCTTTGAGAACGGATCCGATAGTGTTTACTTTTCCTACTGAAAGCTTATTTTGTAGATATTGTGATTTATGTTGATAAGTAAAAGCATACTATCAATTCATTCATACCTATATAATCTCGTGCTATTAATTTTACTATTTGTAACTACTGTCCCTGAACCCAAGTCCCCACGACGGCATCGATCATACGCAACCTTAGCCCCGTCCGTAAGACTGTGTTGCTTACATTTTTGGCGCCCAACGTGGGGCTCGTGTCAACTCAAGGTTGCTAGTGTCACTTTGGAAAGTTTAAACTTCCAAAGTAAAATTGTACCTTTACAGTTTACCAGTCAATCCGAAAATTGTAATTATTTTGTGCACTTTATTGCAATTGAGAAAGTGAATTCATTCTATATATCATCAACGATAAGTTTATGATCGATGCTGTCAGGACTACATACTTGTATACTGGTATTGATATTGATAAGATTGAAAGACTTGAATTGACAACAATTACATTGGAGTAGTAATTTGTGTGAATGCTTATATACAGACTAGTCACTGTGTTTCAAAGGTTCGGCAATAATTTTAATTCTTACGATTGTCACTTATAGGGTGATTGTATCTATTTATAACGCATTACTCTAGTAATTATCAAGTAGACGTATTAATATTCATCGTCGTATTATTGTGTTATCTACTTACATACAAAATGGCTTCTGTGATTAACATTTCTAAGAAAAACATACGTAACACTATCCTGGTAGATAACATTTCAAAAGATATTACCAAAGACCATATGTTCGATATTTTATCTCAAGTAGGAGATATTGTAAATTTTGTATTTCCATATGACTTCGTCACAAGTACTCACAAGGGTTATGGGTGTTGTGAATATCGTGATGTGGCTACTATGCGTAGTGCTATTGACATGTTGCACAATAGAGAATTTGCAGGTCGTCGTTTGTCTGTCACAATGATTCCTACTGCTTTATATAGTCAATTTGATTCTGAAACTGATACTGCAAGTGAGTGTTCAACAGTAGACGAGAAAGAAACGTATATTGTCAAAGACGAAACTACTGATAGTCCTTCTATCACTAAACATATAGACACTGCTATTGACCGTGGTTATAGTCGGGGTGACCTTGCTAAAATGGCTGAAGTGTCTGGTCATAGAGTTAAGTGGCAAGATGAATGCGAATCTGAAATATTGGAGCGAACCAGCCACAGAGTTCAGTCACCAGACGAATATGGATCCAATGTTTCGAGGCAACACCAGCCTACTTCTCTGCATCGCTCATATCACTCTGAATCTTCTCCTGCCTCTTATTCAACCAAACACACAACCACTCATAGTTCGTCACATCATGCATATGATGAGACATCGAATTATCCTTCTCTAACTCTCCCAGCAAATTTCTTACAACCACCACGTATAGTTACTTTTTCAGGTGACCCTAAATCGAGAGGTGATGCAACTTTTGAATCCTGGCAGTACGAGGTTGAGTGTTTGCTTATGGATGGTACATACCGTCGAGAGATACTTACACCTGCTGTTAGAAAATCAATCCGTGGTGAAGCCAGTCAGGTAATTATGCACATGGGGATCGATGCGACTATCGAGCAAATGGTTCGGAAGTTAGAAGGCATCTATGGGGTTGTTGAAACAGGAGCTACTCTATTACAAAGATTCTATAATAGTAAACAAAACGATGGTGAAACTGTAGCAGGCTATGGATGTAGACTCGAGGTGGCGATAAATAAGGCTAGAGAAAGAGGGAGTATTTCAGCAACTATGGTTGATGAAGCTCTTAGAACTGTCTTTTGGAGAGGACTGAAAGACGATCGTGTTAAGAATATTGCAAGACATCGTTACGAAACTGTTACTACTTTTGATGCACTTCTCAGAGTTGTACGAAATGCAGAGCAAGAAGTGGCCGAATCATTTCATTCTGTTGGTAATGTTTCTAAACCACGTCAGCAATCTAGCTATGCAAGACAAGCCACTACAAACGATCGAGATAGACAAAAAGAAAGTGACAGAGTAAGAGAGCTTGAATCTACTGTAAAAAACCTCACAGAAAGACTTAGGAACGTAGAAATGAGTTCTAATTCAGATATTGGTAGGGGTCGCCCAAGAGAGAGGATGCAAAATGTATTTCGTTCGCAGAGACCAGAAAACAGTGCTGAAAGAGGCCGAAATCAAACTTATGGTCAACGTAGGAGACAGTACACATCTGAGCCAATAAGATGTTACAACTGCGGTCAAGAAGGACACATAGCCAGAGTATGCCGAACTCCAGTACAGCGTATACCAGGTCAAAGTTCATCTAGGGCCACTAATCACATGGTGAGTACCGATTCCAAACCTGTTCTACTTGGTAGTAACAGACAGTTGATGGAGAGAATTGTTGGACGTGCAAACGAGGAGAAAGCATGTGTAAATGGTGTGACTTGCACAAGTCTTGTTGATACTGGTTCACAAGTAACCACAATAAGTAATTCTTTTCATAAAAAGTATCTGTCAAAATATGCAGTCGAACCACTGGACAACTTACAAGTAGAAGGTGCCAATGGTTTAGCAGTGCCATATCTTGGTTACATTGAGGTACAAATCAGCTTCCCAGAAGATGTATTCGGTAGTGAAGAAACTTTTGATGTTCTAGCACTGGTTGTACCAGATAGCAACTATAATGCGAGGGTACCCTTAACGGTTGGTACAAATCTGATTGGTCAGTGTAAAGAGTATTGTCAACGTTTATTTGGATCATGCTTTTACAGGGACAAAACACAGTCACAAATATGGCAGACCGCATATAGACGTATTGGACAGAGAGACCTTTATTGTAACAGCAAGGATGGAAAACTGGGAGAAGTAAAGACAAGTTTGAAGCAACCCATCAGAATTGAACCTGGAATGTCCAAAATTATCAAAGGCAGAGTAAAGTCTGGACCAAAGGGTGATTGTTATGTTGCGGTGGTAGAACCAGCAGGTATGACTAGTCTCTCTGGAAATTTAATTGTTAGTCCTGTTGCAGTAACCTTGAAATGTAAGGGCAAGAAAACTTTTGTTCCTGTTCATGTTCACAACATTTCGTCAAAAACTATTGTCGTTGGTCCTGGTGTCGTGGTTGGTGAAATTAATGCTGTCACTTGGGTTGGTAGTCCATCAAACTATGCTGTCATTTCTAATCGTCAGTCTGTATTGATTGGTGAACCAGAGTTAGAACCCCACCGTATTTCAGGGATGTACCAAGCGTCTTCAATGTCCGCTGATTTGAAAAGTGAAATACAGTTTGACCTTAGTAAGGCACCTTTAAACCATACCCAGCATGAGCAAGCACAAAGTCTACTGATGAAAATGAGCCCTGTTTTTGCCAAACATGACAGCGACTTGGGTTATACCTCTGCGATAGAACATACTATACCTCTCATAGACGAAAAACCAGTCAAAGAACGGTCACGTAGGATACCACCTGCTCGATACAATGAACTGAGAAAACTATTACAAAGTATGGTAGATACTGGGGTGATTAGAGAATCGTATAGTCCCTGGGCAGCTCCGATAGTGTTGGTTGAAAAGAAAGATGGTAGTACAAGGTTGTGCATTGATTACAGAAAGTTGAATGCAAAGACTGTCAGAGATTCATATGCGTTGCCAAGAATTGAAGAGAGTCTAGATGCACTGAATGGTTCTAAATGGTTCTCATCGATTGATCTACAAAGTGGGTATTGGCAAATTGGTGTTTCAGAAAGGGATATACCTAAAACGGCTTTTGTCACACCATTGGGTTTCTACGAGTGTAATCGTATGCCTTTTGGCCTTACAAATGCTCCGAGTACTTTTCAACGGTTGATGGAAAAATGTATGGGTGATCATAATTTAAAAGTGTGTCTGGTTTACTTAGATGATATCATAATCTTTTCTTCAACATTTGAAGAACACCTTGAAAGATTGGAAGCTGTGCTGACTCGACTGGACGAGTATGGGTTAAAGGTCAAGTTATCCAAGTGCCAGTTTTTCCAACGTGAAGTTAAATATCTTGGTCACGTAGTATCGGAAAATGGAATACAGACAGACCCAGAGAAATTGTCGGCACTGAAGACATGGCCAACTCCAAAGAATGCGAAACAGCTGAAGTCGTTCCTGGGGTTTGCTGGATATTACAGGCGGTTTGTGAAGGGATTCTCCCAGATAGCTGCTCCACTTCATGCACTAGTTGGTGGAAATCCGAGAAAAAGAAAAGACAAAAAGAAATATCAGCCCGTCCCAGAGTATAAATGGACAGTTGAATGCCAGCAGGCTTTTGATGTACTGATTGATAAACTGACGTCACCACCGATCTTGGGGTTTGCCGACTATAATATTCCCTTCGAATTGCATACTGATGCTAGTCACAGTGGTTTGGGAGCCGCCCTATATCAAGATCAACAAGGTGTCAAGAGAGTGATAGCATACGCCAGTAGAAGTCTGTCGAAAGCAGAGAAGAATTATCCAGCTCATAAATTAGAGTTTCTTGCTCTTAAGTGGGCCGTAACTGACAAGTTTCACGACTATCTATATGGTAATGTTTTCAAGGTGGTCACGGATAACAACCCGCTCACCTATGTGACAACATCAGCTAAATTGGATGCCACTGGACATAGATGGTTAGCAGCATTGTCCACGTATAATTTTACCCTTGAGTATAGATCTGGAAGGAAGAATGGTGACGCTGATGGATTATCTCGTCGTCCTCATGAACCAAGTGATGTTGAAGGGTGTACCCAGATCTCATCAGATAGTGTAAAGGCAATATGTCAGGCTGTAGATGCGGCACTACCATTGGTAGAAACTGTAGGTGTCAGCCCTGACGTAGTTCCAAAATTGCTGGAGGAACCTTTATTGGTATCTGGGACCAGATCTCTACCCACAGTGACTGCAGACGAATGGAGAGAACTTCAACAAAAGGACAAAAACATAAAGAGAATAATCTGGTATATGGACAACAAGAAGCGTCCTCGTCCAATAGATAGGAAAAAAGAAATGGCTGAAGTCCAACTCATGCTAAAGGAAATCGACAGATTATGTTACAAGAATGGTGTAGTATATAGACAGCGAATGGACTCGAGTGGTAAGAAGCAGTATCAGCTAGTATTACCCAGACAGTATAGAGACATGGCAATGAAAGGACTTCATGATGATGTTGGTCACCTTGGAAAGGAGAGATGTGTGGATTTGCTGAGGTCACGATTCTATTGGCCCCACATGGCAAATGATATGGATGACAAGATTAGAAGTTGCCCTAGGTGTATCCTGAGGAAGGCACCGACAAGTCAAAGTATCGCTCCACTGGTAAATGTCAACACTACACAACCAATGGAATTAGTGTGCATGGACTACTTGACATTGGAGGAGTCAAAGGGTGGAATAAGTAATATATTGGTGATCTCCGACCATTTCACCAGGTACACAGTTGCCATACCTACAAGAAATCAGACCGCAAAATTGACAGCCAAAGTACTGTGGGAAAACTTTATTGTTCATTACGGATTTCCCGGAAGGTTGCATTCCGACCAAGGGAGGAACTTCGAAAGTGAAGTAATAAGTGCATTATGTAAGATTGGTGGAATGGAGAAATCGAGGACAACGCCGTATCATCCACAGGGAAATGGGCAAGTGGAGCGTTTCAATAGGACATTGCTTGGAATGCTGGGAACTATGGGAGAAGAACAAAAGAAAGACTGGAAGACATATGTAGCTCCTCTTGTGCATGCATATAACTGTACGAAACATGACAGTACTGGGTTCTCACCATACTTCCTGATGTTTGGTAGACACCCTAAGCTGCCGATAGATATCTACCTTGGTGTGGAGCCGGAGGAATCAAAACATAGGAGTCATCACGAATATGCTTGTGCTTTGCGGGAACGACTTAGATATGCGTATGGATTGGCATCAACAGAAGCAAGAAAACGTGCAGATAAGAACAAAGGAAGATATGACAGAAAGACTCACGAATCGATGTTAGCACCAGGAGACCGAGTATTGGTAAGAAATGTTAAATTACGGGGCAAGCACAAATTGGCAAATCTTTGGGAAGCTCTACCCTACCAAGTAATTCGACGAACAAATGCCGAATTGCCTGTGTATATTGTTCAGAGAGAAGATGGTAGAGGGCCTGAACGAATCCTTCATCGCAACTTACTCTTACCATGTACTGTCTTACCATGTCCAGCCATGGTCAAGAAAGGAAAACAAGTTTCAACTCCTAGAACTAGACGTAGTTTGCAAAAAGAAATGGTTAAATCATCAGACAGTGTTAGTAGTACATCAGAAGATGACCAGTGTAATTTTGTGGTAAATGTTGTACCTTCTAGAACCAAAACTACTGGTATTCCAATTGGTAGAGATCCAACTACAAATGGTGAAATGGCTGAAATAAAGAGTGATTTAACAGAGTTACGTATCTTAGGCTCATCAAATGAATCTGATCAAACTTATCAACCTTCCTATATAGAACAACCTACAAGTCCACGCAATGATAGTGCTGACCAGTATCCAGTTGGTACCCCAGAAGCTAGTAACGATATTGATTCTGAGGTAGAGTCACTGGTGGAAACTGAACCTCAACTTAGGCGATCACAGCGAATCAGAAGGCCTCCAAATCGTTTGACATATTCACAACAAGTATCTAAACCTGCATGGATTGTCAAAGCTGACTTTTTAACATCTTTAAGAGAACAATTTTCAGATCAGACTCCAACCTTGTGTAATGCAATCATTGATATTGTCACCAAGGGTTAAAACTGTTACTCGACGTGTTCTGTCCTCGTCTACTAGTCATTTCTGTCTTGAATGTCGAGACGACATTTCCAAAGTGGGGGAGTGTGTAGCCGAGGTATATATGGCGCCCTCACTTTGTCTTTATTTCATGCCTTTGTTTTTCCTACTAGTTTTAATTATGTATGCATTTCTTTTGATTGATGTCCACCTATGCTTTGCTACATAGCCACCTGTTAGATTTAGACATCTTATGAATACTTAGTTCTATGTTTGATTTGTGTCTTCGTGTCACTGTACAACAGTTCTCAGAGCAGTACACAAGTGTCTCTGTTGCAGTCAAACCAGTTATCCACGTTGCCTTTGTATTGGGATGGTCAACGGAGTTTGGTCCAAGAAGTCCCGGAGCTCCGCCAATAGATGTACAGGGTGTTCTCGTGTACCCGAAGTTACTTACAGTGCGGGCTAACAAACCTTGGAAATATAACTATTTCCAGAATTAGTGGTATATTGGCTGTGTTTATGGTTATTGCAGTGGTGTCTGTTGTCGCCGTGCATACGGAGAGGAAACGTCCAGAAAACTGTAAACGTGAGTGTTCCTGCATTCTGACTACTCTGAAGCATTAAATTGTCGTACGTTGTTACTGTAGAAGTGTATTATGCTGCAGAACTGAAAGTGTCGTGCGTTGTTGCTGTAGAAGTGTAATTATACTGCAGAACTGAGAAGAGGCAGAGCTGTATCCAGGAGACTGTCTTATTAGGAAATTCTGTGTTGTGTGTACGTATGCGTGTCGCCGTCGGTACAGTATAAAGGGCGTGACTTTAAAAGCGTGTGCTATTGTGTTGTGTTGAAGTCCGTGAACTATTGCTCAATTATTCTCTTTCGTGTCGTGACATTTATTTAAACTAGAAATTCTGAACTACTACTATTATTTCGTCTGAATATAACCTGCTGTTGTAGGAGTGTACGTCGTCTTTCTTAGGTTTTGTGGAACTAGACGTTTTCTCGCCAAGTGTAGGAGTTGCTGAACTAAACTTATTGTTTTACGTGCGGTGTACTAACAATCAAGTTTCATTCAAGAATAGTGGCAGCCATCTTGTAGACGCGAACTTTCTTCTACTTTTATGTATTTAGTTCCTCCCGTTTCAGCTTCGTGACATTTAATTACTTGCAGTTCCGGCGATATTTGATAGTCAATTTAAACATACTCATTGTAATATTATTTCACTATACAAACCAAATTAGGACACTTGTTGTAATATTATTTTCTTTGTAAAGACCAATTTAAAACTACTCGTTGTAATATTATTTCACTATACAAATCAACTTAGGATACTTATTGTAATATTATTTTCATTTGTATAAATCAACTCAAGACAATTTATCGTACTATTAATTAATTTTTGGAATTTAGAAATAACCTATTGTAAACTAAATATTAATCTTTGAGAACGGATCCGATAGTGTTTACTTTTCCTACTGAAAGCTTATTTTGTAGATATTGTGATTTATGTTGATAAGTAAAAGCATACTATCAATTCATTCACACCTATATAATCTCGTGCTATTAATTTTACTATTTGTAACTACTGTCCCTGAACCCAAGTCCCCACGACGGCATCGATCATACGCAACCTTAGCCCCGTCCGTAAGACTGTGTTGCTTACATGTGTATCATTCGATACGTTTTTGAACTTAAGGACAAATGTAATGTTTTGGAGTTCACCAATGTGCATTGGAAAATATGTGAAAAATTCAATAAGTTTATTGTAATGACGACCATTTTCTTAATTTTTAGTATTTAATGAAGTCACATATCCAATATTTGCATATTTTTGGGATCATTGTTACATGCCAAAGTAAAGGTTATACTAGGTCATCCTTGGGCAGTTTGGACATCAGGTGTTTTGTAACATAGTACAATCATTTATATGACACCCTGCCAGGGGCCCAGGGTTGGAAGAGTAAAGAAAAATCTGAAGTTGTGTTATCTCACCGATTATCCCCACTTTTAGGTACTTCTTCTGCTGATTGGTTTATGTGCTATGGTAGTGGACGCATACCATTTACTAAGTACTGTGATTTCCATAAAGACTGCCTCGATGGATCTGATGAGAATGACTGTGGTTAGTTTTATATACATTCGTGAAATCAACATTTATATAACAACATGTAATTTACCATGCTGTTGAAAATACATTGATATTCATTAATATCGTTATTGTTGTTATTGTTGTTATTGTTGTTGTTGTTGTTGTTGTTGTTGTTGTTGACATATACCATGTAAACATCAGTTGAAGTAGTTCATAGTATAAAAACAAGTAATTTTGAATACATAGACATAAACTAGTAATCATAAAAAAGTATGTTTAAACCCTTAGATGCCTCTGTATGCAATCGAACCAATCAGTTTTCTTGTTCTAGTGGGCAATGCATTGATGCAAATAAACATTGTGATTTAACCATTGACTGTTTAGATGAAACTGATGAAGCCAATTGCACCGATATTGGTAAGAAAGTGTGTTCATTCTTGTGTGTGTATGTGTGTCTGCCTGTGTGTGTATATGTATGTCTGTCTGTCTGTCCGTCTGTCTGTCTGTATGTATGTATTGCTGTGGTATGCTTTTCTCAAAAACATGCTGGCTCAATTCAAACAATATTTGGTGGAAATAATCTATGAAGTAATTCTCTAAACTGATTTGATTTTTGGTAAATATACCATGCAATCGATAAATAATTTGCATTTTATGATTTTTAGTAATTATGTCATTAACATAATTAATGATTTCCAGTAATTAGGATATATATTAAAATGGCACACTTAGAAATGAAGATAATTTGGTACATCCTGCAAACAAAGAAAATGGTATATGTCCTAATAAGATTGAAAGTGGATTTAATAATAGTATAGTATAGTATAGTATAGTCTTTCTTTATTCCAATAACGGAACATACCTCCGTTTGTTGTGTGTTGTGGAACTCCAAGAATAAACTTTGCCCATTTGATATGGATATTTTCGAGCAAATTAACATGTAAATTACCAAGTACAGCAGCTGCGTAATTTAATATTGGAAGTATTTTGGTGTCAAAAATCTTCATGTACAGTTTAGGTGATAATTCTTTTCCCAGTGCCGCTCGGACCGAGAAAATAGTTTTTGACGCTTTATCTGCCAGCTGTTGAACAATGAACAATTTAGGTATTGAGCATGAACATGTGGTAGTTTGGTACCACTGAACCTTAGTAACAGTAAATGTTTAAATTACGCTCTTATGTTTGATAAATTAGTCATCCCAAATAAACTATAAATTTTCTCTTTAATTGTATTTTTATCTAGATATTTGCAATGCTATTGAGTGTCTTGACGGCACATGCCTAGCACCAACTCTGAGATGCGATGGAATTACAGATTGTGTTTATTGTGATTATGGAGAGTCTGAAGACGAAGTTGGTTGTGGTATGATCTTAATCCCATTGTTGTCATGGAAACACTTTATGGTTCCATTTATATTGCTGCCTTTTTTCACATGGCCTCTTCCTTAATTTACATAATTTTTAGTAATCTCAATGCATAGTAACTTAATCGAAAGAGTACAATGGTACTGAGATTCTTCAAAACAACCTTTTGTCTTTCAGATAACGACAGGCCTTGCCAAGTAACCGAAAGACAGTGTCAGAGTGGTCTTTGTATTGCTTCAAAACATTGGTGCTTGTATGATTTAGATCAGTTTGGTTATAGAGTTGGATGTCGAGATGGTTCACATTTACGTGATTGTGGTGTGTGCAAACATTTGTTTGATTTCTTTATATCTTTACTTGTTTTTCAAACGTCTTATATTTGTGTTCAATATCGAACACAATACTTGTATATAGCTACTTTTGTGCTATTGATAAGGATTCAAGTGTAGACACAAATGTCGAGAATCTCACAGAAATACATGACAAAATATTATTATTGTAAAATGAAAATGGCAATGATGACTACCTATATTCTCAATAAAGGTAATTATATTACTACTCTATTGTTTATGGTTTAATTTATTGCCAATATGTTGTTTATCAGCACCAGGAGTACACACAATATGTTGATTGCTCTGCCACACCTATATCCCTTCTGTAACCACTTACCGTCTAGCTTATGGGAAGAAGGAAGATCATACAATAAGCTAGATTACAAATGTTTATACAAGGGAGCAGTGTACCTGAACAATTAATAAGTTATGAGTGGGGTCTATGGTTATGTGTACAGTTAGTGAACTAGCTGATAACTACTGAAAATAAACGTTGGGAATAAATTATGGTAAATGTTCGTATTTACTGTGTCAACTTTACTGAACATAAAATAGTGCAAGGCATAGAAACATGTGAATGTTCGCATATATTCCTCCTGTACGCAGTAGTAAAATGTTCAATAAAACTGATCAATATATATCATATGACAGTTATAATCTGAAATAAAATTCGGCGTTAAGGTATTATTTGCATAACATTATGTAAAAATTTGTTATCATTCGTAGATGATTTCCTATGCCCGGAATATACTTACAAATGCCCTGGAAGTTATTGTATCCCACTGCACAGAGTATGCAATGGTATGTCAGACTGTCCAGATAAGGAAGATGAGGACCCAGGAACTTGTTGTGAGAATATTTTACTTTGTTGTTGTTCTTCTTGATTTTGTTTTTGTTGAAGCTGTTGTCATTGTTGTTGTTGTTGCTGTTGTTGTTGTTGTTGTTGTTGTTGTTGTTGTTGTTGAATTTTATTTGTCATTAAGGCTAAGTGATATCCCTATTGGTTACCATAAATGTATGGACATTGAAAACGTTTTTTTATTGCAATTTCACAAAGAAATATAAACGACAACGCCAGACGTTCCTAGGAAGTAAGACAAGATACAGGAAAAAGAAGAGCAAGACCCAAGGAAACAAATGTACAATTCTACCTACAATTAGGACATTACATAATAGAACTTGACATTAAAAAAGATTACAAAATGTATCTAAATGATCATGATCCACTTTGTCTTGGGTTCATTTCAGAAGGGTGCTGCAACTTTCCTAGAATATCTGATTATTGTTCTAGTAAAATATTAACGTTTGGTTCAACCTTGGTCAATTTACAAATTTTATATTTGACAAGAAGATAATTGATATTCCAAGAATGAGCTGTTTGATCTAAAATAATTATCCTTAGAATGTTTCTCTTCCTGAGAAAATATCACATTACAAAGATTGAAAAAAAAAGTTTCAGATCTGCCCAACAGATGAACAATCGTAAAAATGTATTCCCTGTGGTTTCCGTTTCATGATCACAAATTGTGCATCTCTCATATGAGAGGTGCAGAACAAAAAAGAAATATGTTTGTACAGATTATACGGTTAAACATATTATACTGAAAAGATTGAATGTTACATCATGTGTAACTTGCTTGAATAAAACCAAATAATATGAGAAATTTCTCTTTCGAGATATGGAATATAGCAAACCTCTTTTTGTATTTTTAATTTCCGTTTCTAGATATATATTGTCTACACTGTCTTGCCAATGTTATAACAAATAATGCTATTGTGTATAAATGGCGCATAAGGCTCAGAAATAAACAGATTTTTCTTTTCTATAATCAAGGCTTGACATTGACAATACCATGAAAAGTTAGAAAATCAACCGTAAATTCGTACTTTCTACTGACGTTTATCAAAGAAAATATATTGCCATTCTCATCTATAAGGTCACAGTCTTGGTTGACACTTTGATTTGACCATGATCTATAATATACAATGCCTTAGTTTACTTAAATTAAACCACAAAAATTTAAAAATAATCAACAGCATTACTTGGACAATAAGAGACCTCAGAGCAATCTTCAAAAAGTTTATTCCCAAAAATGTACTTTATATCTGCGAGTGATTAACACTTTAATCTGTTCACTGTTTAGCTCCAAAATCTGGTTTCCAACACTACAGTACCAGAAAGGAAATGTTTAGACTGACTTGTGTTCTTAAGATTAATTAATCTCTACATCCAAGAATGCTTCAATGAATGCTTTGAAATGTTGACAGGTGCACCAGTTTTAGACCCCCGTCTGTTAGGCTGAGGCAGAGTCTATTTCTATTGAATTTATTAGAACACAATTCCAAATTAACTTACAAATTCAAATTAGTTATCTGTCACAGTGAATACTTAGTAACAAAATAAACTAACACCACCTTGCTCATTACTCTTTGGCAGACACTATATGTATATGTTTACTAAATTCATATACATACTGATCAATATATTTGCATAATGAAAGCATGAACAGATGCACATTTTGGGAATTGTATATAATCAAATAAATCATGGATATAGTTGAAGTATTTTAATAATTTCCGGTCCGTCAAATATTTGCATTTAACGTTTATCAAGAATAGACGTTGGCAGTTCTTTTCCGGTTCCAGAGCTTCTTTCTCATTGATGTGTGACAGAATGACAGGTACATACCCAATATACCATAAACACTAATACTGTATCAACCCATTTGTATAATCACAGTACAATTTTATTTTAAAACTTCTTTATTATGTTTCCTATTTTCTTGTTGATTTTAGCTGATTTCAAATGCCCTATTGGGTCATACAAGTGCAGAGATAACACAAACTGTGTTAGCCTGCAGTATGTATGTGATGGTATTCGCCATTGTGTCCATGGCGATGATGAACTCTACTGTGGTAAGTGAACTTTTTTATTAGATTCATGCATTATTAATGTTAAAAGCAACAGCATAATAGAAAATAAATTAGCAATATGTACACACTACAATGTCTATGGTAGGCATGAATTAGCTAGATTGTTATAATTAGCCCAGAAGGTCAAGGTCAAAGGTCAAGATCACGAAATATAAATCGCATCTGATAGTATTAGGGTAAATCATTTCAGGCGGCGGAACCTTAATGTTTTATCAGTAATTTTGTTATCGCTAACACTGCAAGAACTTCTATAGAACTTCTACCTGGAAATCTATGGTGTGATTCTACTGATCTCAACTTGTAAGGTAGTAGTTTGTAGACATAGTGAGGGTGCTAGTCGCAAAATACATCTGAATCGTGTATGAACAGTCGAGGGCTAACATTTTAACTTCATAAAATTAATGCACTCTCTCCCTAAATTAAAAATACAATACCTTAAAAATGAATTCCAAATAACAAACTGAGTGGGTCTATGTATATAATAAGTAAATACCCTCTTGGTTTCTGTCACTCATAAGACTATATGTCAGATTCCTGATTCCTTACTCCAATGTCTATATCCCTCCTCACGTATCGACTCGGAAAATGCGGCCGAAATAGGGAACTTGCAATCAAGACTGAGCATGCTCAGACGCAAAGGACTGTGGGATTATCTGAGGTTATTGCATTACCTAATCTGGATCTACCGATAAAATAAACCTCCCACAATGGTCAGGGTGACTATTAATTGATCATTTGTGGTTACAAACAATATAACAATATTTTTCATAATACTAATTGATTAGCGTTTATTATCACATTTCCCATGATACAACATTCAACATGGCGGGTTTGCAAGTTCCCTATCGGGAGATGTTATATAATTATTGGTAACATTTCAATTCAATTTCAAAAGACGTGGTTTGCCCAGATGGTTGTTTGTGCAGGAACCTTGAAGCCAAATGTCTCAATACGTCATTGAATGACGTGCATGACTTGAGTCCTGAAGTGAGAAGTCTGTAAGTGTAAACAATATCGACAACTCTAACACTGCTATTTTCATATAATTTTAAATGTTTCTCAATTTCCCATGTATACATTAAACTTGTCACGTGGTATATAAGTTTAAAATTTTCTTTTACTTTTTATTTATTTTACGTTTTTAATTGTTATAGTTCAGATAAACAGCCCTGGAATAATAAGTTTGCTACACGTACGGCACCTAAGCTTGCCTAATTCAACGAAAACCTTAAAATTGTAATATTCGATAATTATGTGTGCATTATGTGCATGATAAAGTAAATTTGGTAAATTGTTGTTGAGGTCTGTATCACCAAAATAGTTATATTTCATTAACTGGCAATATTCTAAACTCTTGATGTGTTCTATTTTCAGGACCTTTAACCGCGGGTATTTTGTGAGAGATGCCTTTAATTTCACGCTCAATTATATGACATTTTTGGGTTATCTGTAAGTAGATTGTAACTTAAAGATCACCAAGGTGACACATATATGGGTTATATAATTAAATAAAACGAGAGAGAGAGAGAGAGAGAGAGAGAGAGAGAGAGAGAGAGAGAGAGAGAGAGAGAGAGAGAGAGAGAGAGAGAGAGAGAGAGAGAGAGAGAGAGAGAGAGAGAGAGAGAGAGAGAGAGAGAGAGAGAGAGAGAGAGAGAGAGAGAGAGAGAGAGAGAGAGAGAGAGAGAGAGAGAGAGAGAGAGAGAGAGAGAGAGAGAGAGAGAGAGAGAGAGAGAGAGAGAGAGAGAGAGAGAGAGAGAGAGAGAGAGAGAGAGAGAGAGAGAGGGGGGAAGGGACAGACAGACAGACAGACAGACATACATACATACATACATACATACATACATACATACATACATACATACATACATACATACATACATACATACATACATACATACATTGCATTGCAATGCAATGCAATGCAATGCAATACTGTAAATAACTAAAATGTGCATATTCACATAACTTTTTTTTATTTGTCGGCAGTGACATGTCGGATAATTCAATACAGAAATTACCAGTTAATCTATTCAATGGCCTTAGAAATCTACTCTATTTGTAAGTATATATGTACATACCATTATTATATTCCATATGGTTGGTTGTACATTAGGGATGAAAAGTGCATGTGTGTGTGTCTGTGTGTCTGTGTGTGTGTGTATGTGTCTGTGTCTGTGCATGTCTATGTTCGTTTTCACTAAAACTACTGGCTCAACTCAAACGAATTTAGGTGCACATATTATATTATATTATTGTATATTAATGATCAATTTGCATAGTGAATAGTTTTCGGTAATTAGGCTATACCTTAAGAAGAATGCACTCTTCAAATTGTATATAATTTGGTACATACTTTAAACATTAGACATCATTAAAAAACTGAAAGCTTTCAGTTTTAATCAGTCATTTGCATAATTAATGATTTCTTGTAAATAAACTAGATGAAGAGTGCAAGCTTCAAGTTCAATATAATTTTTTACATATGTATCTCAGATTTCCAGTTGGGCTATATCTTAGGAATGCATACCTCTATATAATTTGCCAGACGTGTCTTGAAAATCTTGGTCGTGTAGCTTTAGGATTTAATGATTCATTTGTATACTTAACGATTTTTCAGTAATGAGGCTATATCTTAAAAATGCTCTTCAAATTCAATTCAGTGTTGTACAAGAATCAAACATAACTAATCCCATATGTTATGTTGTATTCCAATAAAAAATAAGTGTGTATAGGAACGAAAATTTAGAGACTTTGCCCTTACGGAAGGCATTTAGTTTAAATCTGGTATCTGATGATATGCTGCAATGTTATTTTATTTCTGATTGTGAGACATTTGAATTTTATTTCTCTTATTTCAAGAATCCTGTCAGAAAACAGACTGAATAAACTGATTCGTGAGAGCTTCTCTGGACTGAAAAGATTACATCTCCTGTGAGTACATTTTGTGTTTAAAAGCTGGATTAAAAAGAAAATGAAATTATGAATTAATAATATGTTATGTCTGATTGTATTCAAATGTTAAATATAACAACCTTGAGATATTGTATAATGTATCATCTAAGCACATGTTGCAATTGGAAAACAAGAACAAGCTTTTATATCACTGTAACTTTATCCAATTTTAAAAATGTCCAAATTATTCACCACCTTCGTAGATCGAATGACCCATTTTAAAATGCATAAGCAGTTCATATATTTTAGCATTGAGCTTTCAATCTATCTTGTGACGATCCTCATCAGAATGGAATTTTTATAGTTACAGCTGTCCACTAAAAGCCAAATTATATTTTTAGAAAAAAAGCAAGGGCGTCTTTCCGTTAATCCTGTCAACCCTAGTTTAAGCCAAAGAACCCTAAATATGTTTGTATATTCAAAAAGGTAAAAAAATGGAAATTTACATATATTAACTTCCTTGCCAAAGTATCTTTGTTCATTTAATTTTTTTTTGAAATAAATTCATTCCAGGGAAATTGAGAGATTCAAAACTGTAAGTGGAATTTATTTAGTACAATCTGCACATTGCGTTAGTCTACTTCACGTGTAAGTGTCCTCTTTTACTTCTTGTATATCTCATCAAAATATCACAAGAGTACTTTCACCAACGAGTATCTTGTCTTATTTCACACCCCAAAATTGAACTAATTTATATTAAAAAATCCGACCTACCTACTATTTTTTGTGAAGGAAACAATATTTTAAAATATTGCCTAAGTAATGATAATCACATTATTCTACCACATTGTGGTCAGTTGTAATTATGAAATTGTCATTCAGATAAAATTGTCCACAAAACAGATCGAAAAGTCAGTGCTGGAAACGATGAACTGCCTGTGCCATATAACATGTGTAAGTCATATATGAGAACGGTTAGGATTTTAATAATGTATCTACAATGTCACTCTTGCAGCACAGGGTTATGTCATTGTTACATATGCTTATCCGAAACTGAAAATTTCGCAAAAACAATACTATGCAAACGATCGCACCATCATTTGCATATCATTTGTGTATAGATATGCAATACAGTTTTTGGGATTGCACTGTATTGCAAATAAGACTAGTACATGTATGCGCGCGCACTAAAGCAAGTAATCTCTGGTTCATACGGAATAATATATTTAAATATGGTTTCATTTTGCAGTGATCTCCGAAACAATCCAATTGTTTATTTCGAGAGAGACCTGTTTTCAGATTTAACAAATCTACAACTACTGTAAGTTGTTTAATTCCTAGTATTTAACTCCTGTGTCGCTATAGGCAAGAACTTAGTTAATGATTTTATGTTAATGAAAAGAACGAGTGTTATATACGTATATGTTTTTCACACACTATTTTAGAAGAGAATTTGAACGTATTGATTCTAACCCTAATTCTTATTTTCACCACACCTCTGACATTGATCCTTATCATAAATTTAATATGATTTTTACAATGATTGAAAGCCGAGCACTGACCAGAAAAGGAAATTTAGGAAAGACTACTCGTATTTTCTGCTTCTAAATTATCACAGCTAATTAAGTAGAATTCTTTCACTGACCTCAAGAGATACAACTAAATTTGTTTCAAAATACATTCATTAAAAAAACTATCGAAAGGAACTGTTCTGATATCAGCTTCCCCACCCCTGCCCCCTTGTCTGGGTTCAATAAGGCCAGTAAAAATAACTGTTTACACACGCATTTACATATCTAAAGGCACCTTCATCACGAACATGAAGTTGATATAGTGTACATGGCGCAAATGACATCATTCTCGCTAAACTGAAAATATTTCAAATATTATTTTACAAGACCCTGAATGATTTTATTGATTTTTGATTTTAGCTGAAAATAGTTTGGAGTTTTCTTGAACGAAGTTGCCACAAACGTTTAGACAGTTTATTTCCTGGGCGCACTTCTCGTTAAAAACATCGTTAGGACCCTTCGTCCTAGGTGGGCGTATAAACTATTTGTTTAGTCAATAGAGCAAACCAGGGAAAGACAAATTTTTAGAGTGTTGGTTTGAGGCGATAAATCCTAAAGGTTAGTTTTGTTCTTCAAGGTATTCCGATGTGTATGCCCTTTGCTGTATTGCTGGTACTCCAGAAGAAGAGATTGAAGAATGCTTGCCTGAAGCCAACGTATTTCGTTCTTGTAATGATTTACTACCAAATACTGCTGTACGTGTCCTCGCTTGGTTAATTGGTATATTGTCATTTTTACTAAACCTATATTGTTTAGCATGGCGACTGCAGAAGGAACATCGATCTGAGCTCAAATCAGTTGATAACATCATGATTCTAATTATTACAATAGCTGATCTTCTAAAGGGTGTATATTTGATTATCATTGGCAGTGTTGACGGATTCTACAGAGACGACTATATAATTAATGATATAATATGGCGTAGTAGTATTTTCTGCAAATTTGTTGGAATTCTAGCCAGTATGGCAGTTAAGATTTCACTCTATTTATTGACTGTCATGACTGTAATACGGTGCATAGTTCTTTCTAATCCATTGAAGATGATCCATGTGAGTCGCAAGCTGGCTGGTTCAATTATAGCCGTCGGCATAACTATTCATTTGTTATTTGCCATCTTACCCGTCTGTCCCATAAACTATTTTGGAGAACACTTTTATGGCGATAATTCTGTCTGCTTGCCATTCCACCTTCGACATGACCGACCCCCTGGCTGGGAGTACTCGTTTGCGATATTTACCATGCTCGAAGTGATATACCTTATTATAATATCAACATGCTACATTATCATACTGGTTAGTAAGAATAAGAGTAGTAAAAAGGCTAGTGAAAACCGACGGTCTCATGTTCAAAAGAAGATGGTAATCATGGTGCTGTGTATAATTGGTGCAGATCTTCTAGTTTGGTTACCAATTGTCTCTGTTACCTTCGTGGGTATTGCCGGAGTCAAATTGTCAGGCACTGTGTATGCATGGATAGCAGTTACTGTTCTACCACTAAGTTCATTGGCTCATCCTTTCCTTTTTAACTTTTCAACCGATAAATATAAATTTATAAACATCAGGAGAATACTGAAGGAGGCAAAGGCCAAGTTAAGAAAGAAAGCAGAAGGAGGTATGGAAACTTTATTACACGGAATGTTCTGTAAAACTCACGTTAGTACTATTACATATGTACGATAAATTAATGAAGTCTCGATATGAACCCGAAATAATGAGCTATAAAAGTGTCTTTTTCCTCATATCGCAATTTTCTTTTATGAGCTGAACTGATAGAATATATGCTAATATTTCATTTGTTTCAGCTCTTGAGTACCAACACGCGATTTATTCGTACACAACGCGGATATATAGTTAGGTTCCAAGAGGTCGAGGCTTTTAGTAACGTGTGTGTCTCTTCCATTCTCTTTCATTTTAATACGTTGCCTCGTACACATTGATTTTCACTTGTGAAATAATTGAGTTGACTTGTTACAAGAATTGCACATGCTACCGCTTTGTCTTGCCAGATAGCACGAAAAGCTTGTCAATCGCATTTTTAATCGGCGCCTAATTATTTTATATTAAACACAAATCGAAGAGTTAATATTTCATAAAAATATAACATCAAAACACTCTAGAATAAGCCACACAGCTCGTCCTACAGTATGAGGACTCACAAATTGCTTTCTATGATAGAAATTCGTTTCAAATGACAACTCAATAAGGTCTTAGAACGGAATTTAAGGGGAACTCCACTCCAGGAAATAACGGTATTTTTCATAAATGTTGGGATGTGGAATAATTTCATGATTTCGCATCACACATTTCTTACTACTGCCAAATAGCTAATTTTTTCTCCATTCAATTTTATCGTTCTTGTAGCGTTGACGCTGTTGCATCATGGGATTTAGCAATATATATATGAGCTTAACCGTGAATATTCAAAACTCCTAAGCGCTTATAACCTACAGATATATAGTCATAAATATATATTGCTCATCTCATACATTTGCATGATTTAATGCGCCAACCCTGAAATTAGTGTAGGCGAATTTCAATTTTATGCTTCTTGTCAATGAAGCCATTCCCTGGAATTTTCTTAACCAATACTATTGTATGTTCAAAAGGATTACGGAAGAAATTCAAACGACAGCAGATGTACATGACGAAAACATCTAGATTTTGTTGGACACCAGTATTCCAAAATGGTGATGAAATATCCATGATTAAACTAAGTGTGTTCAACAAATGGGATACAATTCTGAAAGAAGAGAGTCGAAGAATAACCGACGATCTACATACAGCTCTAAAATTACTTCATGATGCCGAGTGTTATCACGAAAACATAACAAACGAGGATGTCATGATTGATACAACTGACGTGTGTTTTGTTTGTCATTTTTGTTACATTTCAATTTTTATTAGAAAGTTTGTTGTTTTTCTGATGTTGATGACGATGTTGATGATGTTTCGTTGTTATTTTTGTTGTTGTTGTTGTTGTTGTTGTTGTTGTTGTTGTTGCTGCTGCTGCTGCTACTGCTGCTGCTGCTGTAGAGATACTGTTTTTGTTCAGATGTTTCGTCTAAACAAGCTTGTAAAGTCATCGACTTTTATTGATGATCACGATAAATTACTCGAGTCAGTATTGTTTTCATAAGAAAAACATTTCAAAAGCAATCAACTTTATGTGTCGCAAATTAAAATCATGAGCAATTGAATAAAACGTAAATTCTCTTCCGCTCCAGGTAGTCTTCTACTTACTTACACTTTAGAAGTTCATGAGGTTTAGTTGGCTTATATGTGCAGAAACGATCTTTCAAACTGTTGGCCAAAATTAATACAATTGCATACGAGAACTTTTCCTTTTATGATTACTAATATATTTGTAACACTTTTATTTAAGAATTTTTGTTGCTACTGCCTGCTAATATAATAGTGGACCACACAGGGTCTATATGATAAAATATGGGTATGACAGTACATTTATGTTTACATTAACATGTTTAGGAGGAAATCCTTATTCATTGATTATGACATTATTGGCAAATTTGCATTTTATTAGGACACGTGCTCTGGAGCATTCTTGATGTGTGAAAATCCAAAGAAAAAACCAGAGAAGACAGATTCAAGTGAACCAAACAGTAAGGAATCAGAAGCCGGTAAAGGGAAAGATACAGCTATAAAGAAAACACAAAACCTGCCAAACAAGAACTCGGAGGCGATTGACAAAAAACTATCTGAAGATGCGGAAAATGATAAACCAGGAGTCATCCAAGAGAGCACTTCACACATGAAAATTTCTGAAAACCTGCAAAATTCACAATCAGGGGTCATCGAAGGAAATGATACGTACACTGATGATTTAGGAAACTTAGAAAGCAAGGAACCTGATGCAGACCAAGAGAAAGACCCAGGCAAGAAGCAATATGAACACCTAGACAGTAAGGAATCTGAAGATAACCGTGAGAAAGGCACAGGCAGCGAACAATGTGAAAAAGTAGAAAGTAAGGAGTCTGAAGACAACCTATGGAAAAATATAAGCATGAATGACAGTGAAGAAATAGAAAGTAAGGAATCTGAGGCCAACCAAGTGAAAGATACAGCCAGACAGCAATGTGAACAACTGGAAAGTAAGGATTCTGAAGTCAAGCAAAGGAAAGATGAAGACAGAAAACAAAGTGAACAGAAGGAAAGCAAGAAAGCTGAAGCCAACCGAAAGAAAGATACATGCAGTAAGCAATGGAAACAACTGGAAGACAAGGAACCTGAAGCGAACCGAGGGAAAGATACAGGCAGTAAGCAATGGAAACAACTGGAAGGCAAGGAACCTGCAGCCAACCGAGGGAAAGATACAGGCAGTAAGCAATGGAAACAACTGGAAGGCAAGGAACCTGAAGCCAATCAAGGGAAATATACTGGCGGGAAGCAGTGTAAACAACAAGAAAATGAAGAATCTGGTGCCAAATAATAAGAAAATACAGATGGGCAGTAGTCTTATAACTAATATAATAAATAATAGTTGCACAGGAAAAGATACATATAAAAATAAATGTAAATTAAATAAAAGTAAATTATACAGTCTGAACACATGTAACTAAGGCTAACCAAGAGAAACATTACGATAAACATTTATATGGTTGTGGATCATGATTAGTAACTGTATTTGTGTTGGTTTCAGAAAGCATATTATTAAATCAGTTTCTAGGTAAATTTTCATTCTTTGATGAGCCATTTACTGGATTTTACTATTGCAATAGGTATTTCTGGAACTATATAACTTACTTCTCAAATGTTATGTACAGTTGGGTACGGTATAGTATTTTACACAGTATTGATGTATTAAACATTATGAAGTTGCATTCATTTTTTCAGTAGTGGTTGGATATTAAGAGTAGCCGTTTAGACCAGTCAAAATAGGGTTTGACTTTGAAGTAATTGTAATCTATATTCTTGTTGGTGCACCTCTCTCAACATTTTATACTAAACAAGATATCAAAAATGTAGGCGGTGAAACATGAGTAAAGATCCGTTTTTGAAAATTTGACTAATTAGGATATTTATGAACTATTATATAACACTAATGCAAGTAACATTTCTGTGGATAGCGCTGATGACGACAAATCACTCTAGCACCGTTTTGATGTCGTGGAACTGTCTCCTTTCTTTGTTAGTGTAAATATACGAGTATTTAGAGTGTGTGTAAATTTATGCAATAACTATAGTCTATACAAGGTATAGACTTATGCAAGCAACATGATATTGAGATTAATAACAGGAATTACATAATACAATATAGACTGTAGAATTACTAGTGATAATACACCTAGTTACAAGATATATACCCACTTTGCGTTCAAGTCATCATACAGGTTCCCAGACCAAGACTCAAATCGTATGGAGATCGATCTGTGGAATCAACTACCTAACACTGTCCGCTCTGTACCGAATATGTAGACTTTCAAATTAAGACTAAAGACATACCTTTTTGAAAGAGCTTAGCTGTAGCAGTTTCTATTGTAAAGCGCCAGGGTACATCATTGATGGATACTGGGTGCTATATAAATATCTTTATTTATTCATATTATTTATAAGTGTGTTGCAATATGGAGAAAATAACATAAATTGAATCATCAGAAACTATTACTATAGAACATAAAAATGACCAGTGTGTCGTTAAGTAATTGGATTGATTATTTTTATAATTTTATACAAGCAAGGCATGCATTTGATTTAGTCTGGACCATGCAAATAATATGTCTTTAGATAGGTATCAAATAAAGAAACCCATGTGAGCTCTCATTGAAAATCATCAAACTAATTTGATAAGGCACTTCTCTCCATTTTATACTATCAAAGAACGTATAAACCATACATTTAAAAGGGGAAGTGCCAGTCTAGTAAACATAGATATTTTCATACACTTTGAATTCTGGAGCGTCATATCTTGATTACACATAGTATTAATATTGGTTACGAAGATATATCATTATTGAATCTCTCTTTCCTCTACATTGTTCTTCATGTTAGGTCTTAGCACACATGATTATCCATAAGATTTTATTGATGTCGTCAAACGTGACACGTGACTAGATAACGTCCTATACAACAGAAATGCAGTGAAGGACAGAACATTATGGAAAGGTTTCATCACGCAAACTCGATCGATAAAAGTGAAAGTATTCATACGATTGCACACAAGGCCTTACTTCGTTCACATAAGTAGTCATGGATATGAAAATGAAAAATGCTTTTAAAGGTAATTTCGTGTTGTCATTTAATAACATACGTATTTAATGACCTATAAGAAACAAGAACATAATCATTATATATTTAAAATAACTGGACATAAATTAGAAATCTGTCTGTGTAGAACTTAAGTACTTAATTAGCACCATTTGCCACAGTAAACTTAAAGAAAGGTTGAATAAATCGAGCATAGTAGCAAGTAACAAAATAACTGAAGACAGTTAATACTAGATTATGACACGAACTACCGATATTTCTTTTTCTTTTTTACTTTTACATGTTTTATTATATGAAAAATATACAGAATACAAACAGACAAAAGTGAAAATGAAAACGAGAAGAAAAAAGACTCTTAGAGAAAAGAACACAACAAAACATAAATGAAAAATTGAAGGACAGTGAACTTGCTGTCAGTATGCAAATATGAAAAGGAAATTTACCATAGTCGGTTACATAATTGCGCTGACTTGGCATAAACCACCCCAAGTGTCGTCAAACTTTTCTTTTGTATATATGTCTTTCGGTCTGAAACTTATTCCTACGGGTTGTAATAACATGAAGGTGAAAAAACGTCTTGCTTTTGTAATTTATGTGTGTAAATAAATCACTTTGCTTGAATTATACAGCATCTAAGAATGTGTTTGATTTCTTTTTCATTTGTAATTTCGAATATGATGTCCCTATGTGAACTCAATGGACACACCTGTTATTAAACATAGCCATTGTTTCATGCCTTACCAGAACCTGTCAGCGGACTTATAAATGGAAAACATATTGCAACAAAGTGTCTTTCTCCTCACAATAGCTGCAACTATCTGAATTAAGCAAATTCCACTGGAAGAGCACAGCATTACATGGAAATATTATGTACACAATTTTAAATTTGAAAATAATTAATTCGTTTTGCTCACGCCCGTAACTGGAATCTTATAGACATTTTCCAGTTTCTGTGCATCAATTAGAAAACACTCATTTTGTTTGATTAATAACTTCATGGGTTGCCGCATGCTAAGAAATACAGTGTTCAATTTTCCAGGTTTTGTTTAAGAATCTGCGTTGTCTCTCTTCGTATTGGCATCGTTTGAAATGGTTACCTTCCAGTGATGTGGTATTGCATATTTTAATGATACATATTTCAGGAAGTTACGCCTCATCCCGTTGTATTTGCGAAGAATGGAATCATATATTAGGAAAGTGCCGGAATTGTCAAATACATCCTCGAGTTTCTTTACACCAGTTTGTTACCTGTCTTTGAAAAATAATGGACTTTTACCTTTGGTAACAATAGAAAGATTAAACCAAACAGATTCCTTATATATATCGCATATTTTTTTCTTTGTGGTTCAGTATGATTTAACCAGTTCATATCTGTTTGTAGAACACCGGCAAATCTTTCCTCATGTACGATTTGTCAAAATTAGGAGAGACAAAGTCATTAAACGAAATTTTACTAAAGTAACTCAAAGGGTAACACTTTCATCTACCAGCTGGCGATTGAAGAAGCCTTTTCACCAAGGAGTTCAAAATCAATCATATTAAGTCCGCCATCTTCAACTGGATTTGAAATGACGCACCTTTTAATCTTGTCTGGCAGAGAAAGTTGTAGTTGGTTGTATTCGTATCCTTGATGACATGGTCAGTAACGGGTAAAACTGAGGCTACATAAGTGAGCCGTGGTATGGCAAGCGTTTTGATAATAGGAACGTTAATTAATGAAGGATTGAGGTGTGACCAAATGTGCAACACTGTTTTTAGGTTACCAAGTCTATTGTCAAAATAACATTTACATCAATGTCAGAAGTTACTCCCATTGTATCGTAACGAGTTGTATCGAACTGGTTGGCTATCTTTCGTTTTTTCAGTAACACTATGCCATTGGATGTCCATGTTTGCCACCATTTTCGTTCTTTAACGAGTTTCCTTGCTGCTGAATATGCTTGCATTCTGCTTGGTAAAGTTCTCATTAGAATGTTTTTGCCCCGTTTCCCTCAGAAAGCTGAAAGTCCTTTAGGAATAATTGGTGTAAACTTGTTTTGGCGCTATAGACCCATTGGGCGATGTCACAGGAATAAATAGTTGCTAGTATGACGGGTACGCCGTTAAATTTTCGTTGCAGAACATGGCATATATCGAAGTCAGTTGTTATGAGGACAATGTCGAAAGAGCTATATACTGTAATAGCATCATCAGTTACTTCTGCATTGCAAGTGATTGAAAGTTGTCTGTTAGTCTGAACACAGTGGAATTCAAGGCAATACTTTCTTGAGCAGTGTTATAACCTGTTGATATCTCCCTTCGGGTGTTCGACTGTCCCTATCAAATGACAGAGCTCGTCCTCCATTGCAAACAGTCTAGTGTCGTGCTTGCAAACATGCCGTCGATAATTTGGACACTTTTCTACAATTCTACCATTTGTTGCATTATTTCAATCTTCGTTTCATCCATTTTATCCGTCAACAGTTGGTAAAGTTCATCAAGTGTCATTGTTGGCTGACCAGTTTTGGTTGCGGCCATGATTGGTTTCACTCTCTTTATGTTTGAGTTCACCTGTGTACATTCTTTCTCATTTTTATCCGCGCTTCTCTTACTTCGGTGTCGTTTTCCCCCGTAGGATTGTTGTCGTACACTTTATCAACTTTTCTATTGCGGTGAGAGTTCTTGGTACTGGCCTAAGCCGGCATACGTACGAGTTTTAGGAGGAGCACACAGCAGACGTAGCACACACACACAACTAACGTCACTATCATGAATTTCAAATATAGATAATTCTTAATATTAGTTATCATTAACTTCATGACACTAACATTGACTACAGACATGTATAGGTGTCGATCTTGATAACTATTTAGTTACAGGTATGTCCATATGAGAATAACTTACCTATGAGACTCGCAAATCCAAGCAATTATTAAAATAATACTCTTAAACGAGGGAGTTTTAAGAGAATAGCTCAGCTCTGATAAATCATTACTGGGGTTATTACTTTTTGAATCAGATGCAGGACGCAGCATTTTATATATTAATCTTAGGCTCAAAAATGTTTCTGGTTAGCGCGCGCATCACTTAAATACTCTCACGTCGGTCTTTTTTCGTGTTTGTCCAGCCTATGCAATCTGCAGACCCATTGGGAAACACAAAAATAACCCTCCCGCCTCCAGTGAGTGACAAAAGTTAAGGGTCTGCTTCGATGGGAAATGTCAGAATCCCAAAAATAATAACATATCTTACAACCATCATCGACTATTTCATCACGTTGGGTAGGTTTAATTTGTTTTGTTAAAACTGAACAAAACAAAACTGAACAAAACAAAGCAAAACAAAACAAAACTGAACAAAACAAAACAAAACAAAACAAAACAAAACAAAACAAAACAAAACAAAACAAAAAATAAAAATAAAGATTGACTATGAATAAGGCGGAAAAAGTCGTATTATCACTGGCAAGCAAAGGTAATTTAATAACATTTAGGTTGTCATTTGGAATATCCCCGATTACCTTGGGGTTGATTGGTTGCTGTTCAACGTTCATGTGACTGGGATTGACCAATCAGGTTACTCCACGCTGGGACTTTCTCTGACCACTGTCTTGCTGAAAATGATCGACCTTTACGGTGGGCGGCGACACTGAGCGCTGTAGAAATTGCCTCATATCGACCGATTCGACTAAGATTTAAACACTGAACACATCTAGTGACGATTTAACAAGACTTGGAAACGTTTTGATGATTTGCCTGCTGCGTCCGAAGGGGCTGGGCAGATGTATATCTGTATACGTATATTTATTGTAAAATATTGTAAATCTGCATGTCACTATAATAAACTAATATTATACTATACTTTCAATTAAGCAACACGATAAAACATAATTTATACAAAACATTGATTTTATCTCACAATGAACACAAATCATAATAACGGTCGGCTGGAATAAGGAATTTTCAAACAGACAACTTTCCATTTGTAATCACAGTGAGATGAAATGTATTTTAAATGCATGCACGCTATCCGTGTCCTTATTTTACTAAACCCAATGTATAATAATATGTTATCAAACTTAATTTTTACCAAACCAATACATTCTTGACCCATGGACGCTTTTTAAAATAAAAATTATTTTATTACTACAATGAACTGTGTAGCTCGTTAGCACTTCTCGTCCAACCGTTATTATGACGTCATCACCATGGTAACAACAAACAACCCACCTGAATTTTATTGTACAAGGCATTTCTTTGATGTAGGCTGAGTTATCGTACAGAGATATAGAATCTAAAATTGACCAGGATTCATTATTAGTAATATGGTTTCATTTTAAACCGATGAACCTGTATTAGGCCAAGTAAGAAAAAATAAAGTTGGTTGGTTCTGGGTACCCGACCCCACGTAGTTTTTCACCCCGACCCTAAACTTTTTTGACGTATTTGAGAAAAATGATAATAAAATCATGAAAGTCTCGCAAGAAATAGTGGGTGTGGAAACTGACATCAACTTAAAAAGACAATATGAAACTATTCTTCCAATCTGTAATGGCTGTACATCTGATACAGGA
Organism: Glandiceps talaboti; assembly: GCF_964340395.1. Classification (NCBI taxonomy): domain Eukaryota; kingdom Metazoa; phylum Hemichordata; class Enteropneusta; family Spengelidae; genus Glandiceps; species Glandiceps talaboti. Next base: position 2,826,113 of record NC_135567.1, on the reverse strand, counting down.
AGAAATAAACAACACAGCGACCATTTGAAAAACAATGGAAAACCGCAACTAGACACGCACATATAAAAAAAATATATGACAAAATGAAAAATCTACCTACCCCACCTATTATAAAATTGAATGTAATCGGAACCACACATTTTTTACGCCTTAGTGATTGTAGTCAACCGGGTGTAATCTACTATTGAATACAGTACTATTTTAAAGTGGCCATGATATCGATTAGGTGTTATTTATTTTGAATTTCCAATTCATAAAACAGTAATTATTTGTACTTATAACATCAATGTGAAACAGCACAGACCAAGTCTTTGTTTGTAAATCATCACATTGCAATATACTTATAAAGTGAAAAAAAAGGTTTGGTCTCGTATGTAAAATTTTAATCATTTTACACATGGTTAAGTGTATAGAATTATAAATAAAGACTGATTCAATGTTGTTTTACATTGATTTTTTAAGTAGGAATCCATGATGAAATTGTTTGTCAATTAAAAAATTCCAAAATGAATACCCAATCCTCATCCATATGGCCACTTTAATGTCATCCTTCATATTAACAAACACTATGTTCTACAATAAATACAAAGTTACAATTACAGAGTCGTATGCATATTGTATATTTTGGCAATTGTTGACAGTTTCAGTAGGTCCAGAGAATGTAGTATTGATTTTGAATCTTTGACTGTATCTGTACACATGTAGTGTTAGGAAATATTCCTCTTACAAATATTCGTACATATTAAACATATTTTCTCAACGGTTCGTTTCAAAATCCCCATCAGTAAAAAGAAGAAAACAACAGAAAATGGGTAATACTAATACAAAATCAGACTGCTATGAAAATACCTTACCTGTTTTCTCTGTGCCACCTCGTAGTCGTCCTCAGCTTAATACTTGAGTCTCAAATCTCACCAACATGAACCACGTCACCACAAACTGTTTCTCCTTTTATTGGCTGTGATACAGTGAGTATTTACATTCATAAACGTTGATGTATCACCGAAGCCAACATTGATGTATCGCTGAAGCCAACACCAATACAGTTATTTAATTCCCTTAAAATAACATGTTCACAGTAATTGTTGTTATTCAAATCTCGCAGACACACTCAAGAGATCCCTTTACGATATATTAAAAAATTATTTGTATCTAAATATGACAAATTATTTATCTCATTGCATTTGAAAGATATATAATTTCTTAAGCATCTGGCGTCTGTAGAGGCAGGCAGAATGTATACTAACTGATTAAAGGACAGCTGTAACAACGTTCATTCGCTATGTATGTTGTTTTATGTATTGTAATTACGTCTACATAGGAAACATTTTATCAAATCAGTTATGGCTTATTATCTTAATCCTAATAAAAATATTGGGTTTAGGCCTGAAATAAATGTTTGGTTCCGGTTATCAGACCCCACCTAGTTTTTCACGCCGACCCTACACTTTTTTAGTTATTAGAGAAAAAACAAAATAAAATCTCGAACACTGTGAAGTCTTGTAGGAAACAGCAGATGTAGAAACTGACATCAACTTAAAAAGACAATATAATATTTGAAAATTCGTTTTCAATCGTATGTGGTAGTACTTTCCATTTGTTTTTTCATTTATATCTCTAAGTATGTAATGTTATTCAGGAAGACTGTCTTGTAAAAAAATATTGATATTAGTACACATGGTACACTAGTTTATGGTGGGCAGACTAATAATAATTATCTTCCATTCACTTTTTTGAAGAATGGCGGTGACGATGATACTTGTTCAAGAACAGAGAATTTCTTTCATGCTGAAAGTTATTCAAGTAGGGGGCCGAGAATACGCCAATTGTGTAGACTTGTTACCAGGAATCTAATAAAAAGAAGATAGAAAGGAGGAAACGGGGAGGCTGAGAAACATGAAGATGATTTTTTTTAAATATCAATTTTTAAAAAAATATGTTTTCATTATTCGAAATGTCCATGATTTTACTAATTTGCAGGGACTGTATCACTTGTAACATTTGCTCTCACCATCTTAGTTTAGTCATCTCTTTATACTCGCACTATCAAATACTAAACTTTTCGGAATTTATACTACCTATTTTGTATTATTTTAGTTGGCTATCTTCATCTCAAAATCCTTCTTTCATCATGTGTTATCATACCTTCAAGTGAGTAAATATCAGTAAATGTTGGTTAATAAGTCATGTAGACTGTAGTTTTTGTTTACTGATGTCTATTACAACCACCAGCAATGTATTTTTTTTACACTGCTGTTGAGTTTTATTCACCTGTTGGCTACGCTCTTCTTAGCCTGCGTGCTAACGATGTCCCTCTATGACATCACAAAATCCTGTGGTCTTGGTGGGATCGGCAATACCCGAAAACTCTCAAAGTAAATCCGAAGGGAACTGACTGAAAAAGGGTCATTTTAAGGTGTTTGCAGACGATTTTTTAAAGTTTTGAAACTAGAATACGTTTCACAAACATGTGGTCTAGCAAAATAGCAATAGTGAATGTAAGCATTTTGAATCACCTTTAATGTCATGTTGCATAAGTGAAACACTAAGTCTACATCATTTTAGCTGTAATATCCCATGAGTGAAACACCAAGCCTACATCATTTAGCTGTAATGTCCCATGAGTGAAACACTAAGCCTACATCATTTTAGCTGTAATGTCCCATGAGTGAAACACCAAGCCTACATCATTTAGCTGTAATATCCCATGAGTGAAACACCAAGCCTACATCATTTTAGCTACAATGTCACGTGAGTGAAACACCAAGCCTACATCATTTTAGCTGTAATGTCCCGTGAGTGAAACACCACGCCTACATCATTTTAGCTGTGTCACGTGAGTGAAACACCAAGCCTACATCATTTTAGCTGTAATGTCCCATGAGTGAAACACCAAGCCTTCATCATTTTAGCTGTAATGTCCCATGAGTGAAACACCACGCCTACATCATTTTAGCTGTAATGTCCCATGAGTGAAACACCAAGCCTACATCATTTTAGCTGTAATGTCCCATGAGTGAAACACCAAGCCTACATCATTTTAGCTGTAATATCCCATGAGTGAAACACCAAGCCTACATCATTTTAGATGTAATGTCCCATGAGTGAAACACCACGCCGACATCATTTTAGATGTAATGTCCCATGAGTAAAACACCAAGCCTACATCATTTTTGCTGTATTATGCTTTATTTCTGAACTTTGGCCACTGGCACAAAGAAGTTTCAAACAAATATACATTGATAAAGCGGTATACACTTGTTACAAGGTGTTCCTTCCTATGGCAATGGCATAAAACCCCATTAACAGAAAGCTTTGAAGAATGGAAATTTAATCTAGAGTAATGGAGCGGAAGAATTGGGGGTACAGTACTTCAGAGCACTCTGTTTGAAAAGTGTTTGAGCACAGAATGCAGTCAATAATGTTATTTTTATTGTTTGGTGGTTCTCTTTCTTTTAATTTGGAATGTCAAGTGTTATATTGTAAGACAGATTCTGATTGGCTACTCCAAAGTACAAGGTTGGGGTCTAGAAAACCTATGGTAGTAGTAGTAGTAGTAGTAGTAGTAGTAGTAGTAGTAGTGAAATTTATTTAAGAACAGGGCAGCCAGGAAACAACAAAAGCTGATTTCCACCTGCGCTCTGTTACCACAAACCAAAAAAAAATTACATACCACACAAAAAGAGATTACAAACAATGCGAAATGGTTTTGTGTCAGATGTATGTAAATATAATAAGTGCTCACAAAAGAACAAACGACAGGAAACATAACAGCCAAAAAATGCCATGTACACTACATCGGATTTTCATCAGACTGAAACTATATCTGACAAACAGTTATCTTCATTGCTTATAAGATTAACGTAATGGAATTGTCTTATGTAACAGCATTAAACTCTTGACTGCCATGTAGAGGACAAGAAGTGGATATAGATACTCTTCAAAATTACTGCCACTTCCAGTTACATTAAAAGAAAGCGGACGTACAAACAAATAGTATTTGCCAAAGTTAGAATCCTCTATCAGAGAATTCTCCAACCTGCAGCTAATGTCTTTGTTAACATGTGCTCTTGATAGAAGAATGCCCTTTGTTCCACAGAATGAAACACCATACACTATGTAATGGTTGTCTGTCTCAAACCTGGACTCTTCTGCCATGGTTGTAAACTGGCATACCAGCTGTGGATATGCTCCATCCATACTGATTTCTGAGAGCTTGTTCTGAAAAGCAGAAAAAAGTAGTAATGATAGCTACCTGCCTCTTTAATAAATGCATCACGGTAAAACAATAAACGTAATGTGAAAATCTCAATCAATAATAGATGATTTCAGTAAAAAAATGTTTAAGTACTCTCAGCAATTTTTTAACTTTTTTTTAATTTCTGAAACTTTTTTTTATTTAAAAGATTTTTTTACTGTTTTTCATTTGGGTTGTACAAGAGAGTGAATAAAGATAAAGTTGATTGTTACAATCTCACTAAAAACAAAATTCTTTAATGCAGACATATATACACAATCATTCATTATCATTTGATACAAATACTTCACTTGTATGTGACTGAATGAATGTCATGATGTAAGAACATTTTGTTTGCAACAAATACACTGGCACCTTGGTAAGCAGTGTCTTGCAAGGACCTGTTCTTACCATGTAATAGGTGTCACTTTGGCTTCCATTTTTCCCATGAGAGAGAGAGGGGGCTACATTGTTGGGTCACATGTCATAGTCTGTTCCCCAAACTGTGAAATTTGCCAAACTCAGAGCTAGCGACTGCTACTCAAAGGAGGCCGACCACCACTGATGTTTCATCTAGTGTCATAGACATTGTTTTGTTTAAATTGGTATCCTGACACACAATGACTTTCCTGACACACGATGACTTTCCTGACACACGATGACTTTCCTGACACACGATGACTTTCCTGACACACAATGACTTTCCTGACACACAATGACTTTCCTGACACACGATGACTTTCCTGACACACGATGACTTTCCTGACACACGATGACTTTCCTGACACACGATGACTTTCCTGACACACAATGACTTTCCTGACACACAATGACTTTCCTGACACACGATGACTTTCCTGACACACGATGACTTGCCTGACACACGATGACTTTCCTGACACACAATGACTTTCCTGACACACAATGACTTGCCTGACACACGATGACTTTTCTGACACACGATGACTTTCCTGACACACGATGACTTTCCTGACACACAATGACTTTCCTGACACACAATGACTTGCCTGACACACAATATGACTTTCCTGACACACGATGACTTTCCTGACACACAATGACTTTCCTGACACACAATGACTTTCCTGACACACAATGACTTTCCTGACACACGATGACTTTCCTGACACACAATGACTTTCCTGACACACGATGACTTGCCTGACACACGATGACTTTTCTGACACACGATGACTTGCCTGACACACGATGACTTTCCTGACACACAATGACTTTCCTGACACACGATGACTTTCCTGACACACAATGACTTTCCTGACACACGATGACTTTCCTGACACACAATGACTTTCCTGACACACGATGACTTTCCTGACACATGACTTTCCTGACACATGATGACTTGCCTGACACACGATGACTTGCCTGACACATGACTTGCCTGACACATGATAACTTGCCTGACACACCATGACTTTCCTGACACACGATGACTTTCCTGACACACGATGACTTTCCTGACACATGACTTTCCTGACACATGATGACTTGCCTGACACACGATGACTTGCCTGACACATGACTTGCCTGACACATGATAACTTGCCTGACACACCATGACTTTCCTGACACACGATGACTTGCCTGACACATGATGAATTGTCTGATAACAGACATGGTTTACAATGACCTCGCACAGCAAAGGTCAACATGTGGAATTATTAACGCTGGTTAATTGGTCCTAGACCAACAGTTTGCATGAGGACCAGTAGTTTTAGAAATTTGCAGCAATCTGTTGGTCCTTACAACCAGCTAAGTTTGAATTTTGCAATCAATGAATAATATTTATTTCATTTTGATTAATACATTTTGAATAAATAATTTTTGTTGTATATATTTAATTCTTGGTAGTATAGATCTTTTATTGCTTATAAATCCAAATACACCAACACATCAAATTTCAGCTCAATTGGTCCAGTAGTTTTGGAGAAGATTTATAGCATTTTTTACAAAAAGTTCAATGTTTTGACCTAATTTGCATATCAATGACCTGGTCATCTTGTCTTGAACAAATTTCTATCTACTCATCCCAAGATACCAACACCATCCCAAGACACCAACACAATGCCATAAACACTAATTTCTATCTACTCATCCCAAGACACCAACACCATGCCATAAACACTAATTTCTATCTACTCATCCCAAGACACCAACACCAACACCATGCCATAAACACTAGTTTTTATCTACTCATCCCAAGACACCAACACCATGCCATAAACACTAATTTCTATCTACTCATCCCAAGACACCAACACCAACACCATGCCATAAACACTAGTTTTTATCTACTCATCCCAAGACACCAACACCATGCCATAAACACTAATTTCTATCTACTCATCCCAAGACACCAACACCATGCCATAAACACTAATTTCTATCTACTCATCCCAAGACACCAACACCAACACCATGCCATAAACACTAGTTTTTATCTACTCATCCCAAGACACCAACACCATGCCATAAACACTAATTTCTATCTACTCATCCCAAGACACCAACACCATGCCATAAACACTAATTTCTATCTACTCATCCCAAGACACCAACACCATGCCATAAACACTAATTTCTATCTACTCATCCCAAGACACCAACACAATGCCATAAACACTACAGAACCTTATAGTCCAGTTGTGCTAAATATGAGTGTGAGAGATGGAAACATTAAAACTCAGCACATACCTCGGGTACAGCTAGAACTCTCCAGTTTTTGTGACAATGTCTGTTGTCTTTCTGACCACCAATAAAAATCCTTAACTCGACATCACAGCAGACATTGTTTGTCAAATGGCACATTCTGAATTTCCGCTCTGTTTCCTTGTCAGTCCTGTATTAAAATCAAAGTATCTGATGATATTTCTCCTGAATTCATTAAGATTGCAGGGATGTAGGGGGGGGGGGGAATTATCTTTTATAGGAAATTCTTGACATACATGTACTTCTACACTATATAAGTTAATTTGGTAATATGTCCAATGGTTTGTTAACTAAGATGTTTACATTGAAACATATATGTACATTCTAAAGACATACACATTTACAAATGTTAACACTCTATACACACATATGTACCAGAGATTACTTGCACTGGTGTGCACACACACATACTAGTGGTATTTTTACTGCAGTGCAGTACCGAAACATTAATGCACACATGTATGCAAATGATATGCAAATAAGGACAATGTTCACAAAATCGTGTATACGTACAGTATGATTTTACGATTTTTATGAAAATTTGTCATTTCTGATAAGACAGTTGTAATAATAACATAACCCAATGCCACATGAGTTTAAGTGTGAATACTTGTGTTATTCGTGTTAGCTGTGTGTTCTGCTATATGCCTGTATGCAAATAATGGATTCAATAATCAATTCAAAATTAACAGTCTGTATTCTAGGCTAACTGAATATGTAAATCTCTGCTGCTAACTTACAATAATTTAAAATCTTTATAGCGTGGTAGGTTTTCCTCCTCAACTAGTATTGTATTCATGATCATCTTCAGCATGAAGCCTAAATTTTTCTCTGGTAGAATTTCATCTTGACAGATTGTCAGCCATTTTTGGATTAAGTTACACAGTGGCCATACCATATTTACTGGTATTTACACCGTCAATAGTCTGTTGATGAATGCAAGTAATAAATACATCAATGACATTCTACAATTAGTTATAGTAATTAGACATTATTCCCCGGTAATTTTTTTCATTATTAAAGCCAAGGAAAATATGAGTGCCCCAAGGGGTCTTTGTGATAACACCATTAGGTCAAGAGTATTTTCCAGTTAAATGAAGAAAAATATAAAAAATTACATAATTATACCAACACCAGTAATATAAAAAAAAATGGGGAAAGTAATGGTAACTTGGAACACTTTGACTAATATTTCATAGCAGAACCGGTGATGTACGGTAGACACGCGTTGTCATGACATCGATGCACATTGTGGTGACGTAGAATGACTAGAGTATGTATTCTATTTTTAAGTTCTAAATGGCTTGTGCACTGTATAATAGGGAACTTGCAATCCAGACTGAGCATGCTCAGACACAAAGGACTATGGGATTATCTGTGGTTATCGTAATACCTAATCTGGATCTAATAATAAAATAAACCTCCCACAAATGTCAGGGTAACTATGAATTGATTATTTGTGGTTACAAACAATGTATCAATATTGTTTACAATACTAATTGATTAGTAATTATTATAACATTTCCCATGATGCAAGTTACCTACTCGCTGTACCAGAAATAGAATATTACTACCTAGGTGCATCAATTAAAAATAACAAACATTTGATTTCTTGGTTGACACCATATCTTCCACCCCATGCACTTCTGATGCATTACTATAGACAGACCCGAGAATAAGTCGACCTTTTTGTTCTATTTTGACTCCCTAGTATGAGGTAAAAAGCTATTGTATGTACCAAGAAGTCAACCTTCTTGTTCTATTTTGACCCCCTAGTATGAGGTAAAAAGCTATTGTATGTACCGAGAAGTAAACCTTCTTGTTCTATTTTGACTCACTAGTATGAGGTAAAAAGCTATTGTATGTACCGAGAAGTCAACCTTCTTGTTCTATTTTGACCCCCTAGTATGAGGTAAAAAGCTATTGTAGGTACCGTGAAGTCAACCTTCTTGTTCTATTTTGACTCCCATCTCTGTTGATAAGGACTGTCTCTTAGTTGCTGAGCAACTACATGTAATTATTCCAATTTTCAAATCTGTTTCTCAACTAATACACCCTTCTTGGTCTCTTAGTAGTATACAGCATAAGCATTCTCGTCTTAATTTTTTAAAATGTTTATCCAGTTGCCCAACAATCTTAATTCTCGACTTTCCAGTGTGCATTGTCATTTGACTCTTGTCCATACTTACATTGCATGAAAAGGTGGCGTTTTCAGTTCTGTATGCATGACGGTTACACAGTGGAATTGCTGAAAATCCAGAAATGTGACCATCATGCATACCAAAATGGAAACGGCACTTTCCAAGCAGTTATCAGGGTTTGATGGGGCTAATTAATGGACTACAAATGTTGTTAATGTACACAATGTAATCACAGCTTACAGATTATTGTGTTGACATAGAGTTTTAAACATCCTAAATCAACTCCTAGCTCTAACCATAGACCCTACATGAGTGTAGGGGTCTATGGCTCTAACTTCAGTTTGAGCACTGTTGACATAAGAAGAGATTTGTTTTGGCCATGAAAGGGGAATGGACTGATATGCATATTATCATAAGGTTAATTTGTCTGAGTATATATGAATTGGATTAATTTTAAGATAAGATAAGACAGGTGGGGTTTGAATATCAGTCTCTTAGCAGAGTGGTTTCCTAATGTGCCCGCCAGAAATATCATGTTTTCAACACAGCAATCCGTCATGTTCAACATTTGTATGTGTCTTCATCTTCTGATAAATCAACACAATGTAAACTGACTGTATAGGGTTAGCAAATATTCAGTTTCCTTACCAAATTATTTCTTCCACTTCGAATGTTTCTATCAAAAATCTTCTTCACCTCCACTAAACAGCCTGTAAAGGTGGTATTACCAAGTATTTATCTTACCATAATTATGTCTTCCAAGTTTTGTACAGTGAGGTCACTCATTACTACACCAGCTGTTGATTTACATACTTCCGCTACAATCTTGCTGATAACCAAATCTGTTAAAGAGAGGTTTTAAGACAGAATATTTCATTCCTTGTTGATGTTGTTAAATACTTAAAGTGGCCATATGGATGAGAATTTGGTATTTACTTTGGATTTTTATTTGATGAAACAGATTCACTATGTTTTTCTACTTGAAAAAATAATGTGAAATAACATATACCAAGTTATACTTCAAAAAAGATGCAAAAAGTGTGAAATGTTTGTTATTGTACGTACAATAAGGAACTTTTTACACTTTTTACATCTTTTTGCAATGTACTCAGTGCGTCTGTGGTGCGTCAAATTGGCTTAGAGGGCACACTGTGTGATGCTACTGAATTTGCTACTATGCCAAGTTTCAAATCTCAGCAAAGATTGTAGCATAGCTTATTACCACCTAGTTTAAGTTACATAGTCTAAAACTAAGGTTATGATAATCGACTTCAGGAGGCAAGAACGCAACCCTTCGACAACCATAGTTCACGGTCAACAGGTTGAAATTGTTTCCAAGTACACTTACCTTGGTTCAATATTTGATAACAAATTGAAATGGGATTTAAACACCGATGCTATCTTGAAGATAGGTCAGCAGCGACTGTATCTTTTAAGGAAATTGCGTTCATTTATGGTTGATAGAGAAATCTTATCCCCTTTTTATAAAACTTACATTGAGAGCGTTATTTCATTTTCGTTCATTTGCTGGTTTCAAAATCTGACAGTCAAAGACAAAAGTTCACTTGATAGAATTGTGTCTCTTAGCTCAAAATTAACTGGAATGCCCCAGAGAAATCTGTCTTCATTTTATAATCATCAAGTAGTTAGGAAAGCCCGCGCGCCGCTCAATTGTTTTATCTAGTAATCATGTTTTATCTACAGAGTTCGACATACTTCCCTCTGGTCGTCGTTTTAGATGCCCGGCTTGCAGGTCAAACCGGCGCAAGTTGTCATTTATTCCCACCGCTGTGCGGCTTATGAATGATTCGTAAACTTTTTGAGTGATGATGATTGTCTTAGTATGGTTCTGTGTCTCTGTATATATTGTTTTGTATATTTGTTTGTATTTTTTGATATATTGATGTATTGTATTTGAGCCACACCTTTAATTGCCCATGTCTGGGATGAATAAAGTTCTATTGAATTGAATTGAATAATAGAAAAAAATAGTGGGTCTATGTGTATAATAAATAATCTCCCGGTATTTCTCATTCGTGCTAGGTCATCTGGGACTCACAATTCCCCTATGTCTGTATCCCTCCGAGCCTGTAGACCGACATAAGGGGAAACATTCGTCCTCAATGACGTAGCGCTCATTCGGAATACCGGGAGATTGTATATAATTATATGTATATATATATACATATATATATGGGGGTCATGTTTAAGAATTAAGTGATAGAAGGGGGGGGGGGGTCAGCCTGTTGTTTTTTGTTGTTTTTTTACAGATAGGGGGGTCAGTGACTTTTTGTCGTCCAAATTTAAGCATACGTTTACAGCGAACAGTTTGTTCTGAACACCTTAACACCTGATCAATAATGATAATAAGTGAACGAGTAAAGAAAGACAATAGTGCGATCACTATGGACTGTTTAAGGTTGAAATAATGTGATTTGGCATTTCCAAATATATGGTACTGTTTTCGTTTAGTAACCATATGATGTTTATTAAGAAATGTTGTTTGGAAGTTGCAGTCTTTAAATATGCATTGTGATGCTCGTCATGTTATTAAAAAATAAAACAGGAAATTTAAAGATCGGTCTTGAAAATATGCATGAGAATGTGTGATTATGTGATACATGATGAACATGAAATGTAAAGGTCTATGTGAAAATAAACATGGGAATGTGTGATTATGTGGTACATGGTGAAATGTGTTTTGAATGGCTAGAAATGGCTAATAGCGTAGACTTTAAGAATGGTCAGATAGTAATGGGGTCGGTAGCTGGTAATCGGCTATTAGCTGGCTATTAATGGATAATAGCATAGACTCTAAGAACGTTCAGATAGTTATGGGGTCGGTAGCTCGTAGTCGGCTATTAGCCGGCTATTAATGGCTAATAGCTTGAATAGCTGCATAGCCATGTATCGGAGAGTGATGGGGGTTGTTAGCTGGTAGCTGGCTATTAGCTGGCTATTGATGGCTAGCGTTAATAGCGGCTATCAATGGCTAATAGCTTGAATATCTTAATAGCCAGGCCCTGTAGACTCTTGGGGTTGTTAGCTGGCAGTCGGGTAGTAATGGCTATTAGCTTGAATAGCTGCCTAGGGATATATTTATACCATATTTCCAGTTTGACAATGCCCAGTAGCTGCTATTTACCTTGAGATCAAGCTATTTTGGCAACCAAAGAAATAGCTAACAGTCGCTATTTATCTCGAATCAAGCTATTTTTGAGATGAAGCTATTTTCTAATAAATAGCCAATGGCCGCTATTTAGCTCAAATCAAGGTCGAATCAAGCTATTTTGGTAAATAGCCAAAAGCCGCTATTTATTTGAGATGAAGCTATTGAGCCAATCCAACTACAGGGCACCCAGGAACCGTGTGACAAACAAAACAAAACAAAACAAAACAAAACAAAACAAAGAAACACACAAACAAACAAACAAACAAACAAACAAACAAACAAACAAACAAACAAACAAACAAATAAATAAATGAATGAATAAACAAACAAACAAACAAACAAACAAACAAACAAACAGACAGACAGACAGACAGACAGACAGATAAATAAATAAATAAATAAACTATCAAATAAATGACAAATGAACAAGCAAACGAACGACAAGTATAGGGACAAATAAAATAATTAAATAAACCAGCAAATAAACAGATACTCATGGGGGTATACCTAGATACGTTTTTTTGTACCATCACTATACAAAAACACAATGTGACATGGTACAAAAAAACGTATCTAGGTATACCCCCATGAGTATCTGTTTATTTGCTGGTTTATTTAATTATTTTATTTGTCCCTATACTTGTCGTTCGTTTGCTTGTTCATTTGTCATTTATTTGATAGTTTATTTAATTATTTATTTATTTATTTATTTGTTTGTTTGTTTGTTTATTCATTTGTTTTGTTTTGTTTTGTTTTGTTTTGTTTGTCACACGGTTCCTGGGTACCCTGTGCTCCAACAATATGTACCGTACTTTGATGCGAAACATATCGAGCACTTCCGGGTTTGCATCGCGCATGCTCAAATGCGTTTGTCAAGTGTATGAAGTCAACAAACCCTCTGCTCTGATCACTTACTGTGCATGCGACGCACGAGTCACTGGACTTACCTGGGGGTGGGAAAGACTTACCCTGCCGCACGACTCTGAACCATCATGGGAGATAACAGAGAAGACGCCAATCTCAGGAAGTTCAAAGGTTTTTTCCCCAAACGTTTACTCCCTACTACTACCACTACTAAACGTCAACGGAAGCGACGCTATTCTTCAGAGTCGTCTCCAGAACCTGCATATCCAACTCGTTCCCACGGCTCTAGTTCCGCTAGTACTAGTAGTGGTACGTATAGTTCTGACAACTGTACAGATCGCCGTATGCATCGAGCCGGTCGCTCGGCATGGACAGAACGACAACCGGACAGATTACATTGGTATCCTGCTAGCTTCCCCAACTTAGACCCTGGCAAATTTTGTGACGAGAGAAACAAAATCAGCGACAAGCTGCTTATCCTGAAGATTTGTATTGAGCGTGTTATGCAATGGTTGTTGGAACCTGGCAAATTGACACCACCAATCATCAACGAATCTGAAGTTAGTACTGTAACTGTAAGCGAGGCTGTGAAGAACGAAATACGGAAAGAACTTGAAGGTAAGACTATGTTCCAGTGTTGGTAACTTTTCCTCTTTTGTCCCCATTTATTCACAAATTACATGTAATGTTAGTATTGATACAATGGGATATTCCCAAAATCAATATATGTATGTCTGTTGGTATTTATTAAAGGGGAACACCACTCCAGGAATTTTAATAAACTCTGCATTCTGGAGAGTCATTTCATACTTTTACATCACCTACAATTATTTGCGATTTCAGAGAAACATCAAGTTGATCTTGTGCATCTTTGTTATGAGCTATTGCATCATGGGAAATAACAGAACTACATTATTCAATAGTTGAACAATTTAGTGATTCATGACAACTGTTGACATTGAAATGTATAGAATGTTGTACTCATGATTATATTATACCAGTATATTGATGGCACAAATCGAGACATCTGATTGGTCTACACATTGAACTAGCACGTCTAAAATGAGTGATAATGCATGGTTGGTATGTGTCCAAATTTTGATGTTCACTGTCCATCTACGAATATTGTAGTCTGCCGTGATACTGATAGTTAACTCTGCGAATTGGCAGAGGATGATTTTCTCAATGAGACAATATTTTATGGGTAATGATGAAAGAAATTTTGAAAGCAAATGGAAGTTAATCGCATATTTGTACAAATCATTTCCTACTAAGGTAAAGGCATGCATGCGATCGGTTCTACTGTCTAGCCTCGGCTGGAGTGGAAACAAGTGAGCTGTCCTGTCAGAAGCCAGTGTAAGAGCTTGCACTGGCCGACTTACCATTAATCTAAATAGAAATTTGTCTGGGGTCCTGTCCTAGAGTATCAGTCATCAATCCAAGAGAAAAATCCTCAAACCAGAAAATCTACTGACGTAACTTCTAGTAATATAATTACATTGTAGATATACATGTAAACCTCTCGCTATGTCTATTGTCACACTCTACCATGTTGCAAAGTCGGTCGGTGTCGTGCACCGACGTTTCCACTGCGCCAAAGTTTCCTGTTCTATGATATGCGCATGCGTCAAAATTGGCCGGAAATTCTGTCGTGCATAACAATGTGAAATTATTTCCACTGCAACAAAATTTCCAGTCATTACTTGTACACAAAGAACCATGTGATCTAATAATTAAACTATATAGAAAATGGTATTATATTTTGAAACTTGTGACAAACTTTCCAACCGTCAGACATACACTTAATGTGACTTATTTAAATCCTAGCCCATGACATTTATTATGTAGTGAATGGTACCTTTTAAAGTTGATCTGAAATTCTGTTCAATTTGAATTTGCTCCCTTTTATATCCATTATGACAAATCACAAACTTTCCAACCGTCAGCTCTAAATTAAACCATAGTGTAAACTACATGTATATGACAGTTATTTTATCGTGATTGGTATGTTTTGAAAGTTGATAAAAATTTCTGTTCAATTTGCCCCCTTTTATATCTATGAAGCATAAAGCATGCTGTATTCTATCTTTCTTTTAGCCAACAAGGTTGTTTTACGAGAGGTTTATTTTACAACAGATTTGTTTTCTTCACGGAAGTAAACTTGGGAAAGCTCAAAACAAATGGCAGATGTGTACATGTATGTCACCTCTTGTTTGTTTGTTTTGTTTACAAACAAACTCTGAAGATACAACGTGAACTTTACATAATAAAATTGAATGAGCTTTCCTGAACACCTGTTGGCTTTAAAAATGTGACAAGTTTCTCTGTGGTATACCAATTATTTTGGAGCTAATTGGAACAATTCTATCCAATGAATTTTTATTTTTGATGGACGGGTTTTGCATAGTCAGTTTTTTGTGTAGAAAGTAAGTGTACAGTATACCTAATCACCTGACATTTTAAGCAGACAAAATCAGGTCATGAACATTGATTTAAAATCACTGGGAAATTTCTGTAAAATCTATAAATTTCAAAAATAATGTACATGTATGCTGGATGAGAGTGTGAACTAAACCTAAGACCACTAAAAATAACCTACTGCTGAAACACAGTGTATTGAAGTCAGTAAACACCCCCATCAATTGTAAAAAAAAAAAGGTTGTGATGATTGCTAGGTGTACATTGACTGCGCTGCTATGTTAGATTGAAATTCATGACATTTTCCCCAGCGTGACCTTTGACCCAAGATGATGATTGGATGGTGAGATGGGTGTATTTCTGTTATGTGTATTTAAACTTGTATAACATACATGGTAATCAGAACTTAGTTTTCCAGCTGTTAAGTATTTGAAAACCTGCTGTCGTTCAAATACTAGTGCTCAAATAGGGAACTTGCAATCCAGACTGAGCATGCTCAGATGCAAAGGACTATGGGATTATCTGTGGTTATTGTAATACCTAATCTGGAGCTACTGATAAAATAAACCTCACACAATGGTCAGGGTAACTATGAATTGATCATTCGTGGTTGCAAACAAATGTAACAGCATTGTTTACAATACCAATTCACTAGTATTTATTATTACATTTCCCACGGTGCAACATTCAACATGGCAGGTTTTCAAGTTCCCTATTATTAGAATATAGAATGTAGTATGCAGGTTTAAACTTCACCTGATGATTACTTACACATTGTAATGTACTCAACCTGAATTATGTCATAAGATATACAAATGTACATGTAAGGTCATTTCATGTGACCTACACACATTATATTTATGATAATGTCTACTTCAATTTCATTCTCCTTACAGAGTCATATATGTGTAGAATTGCGGAGATAGTTTGGGAGTCCACTCAGCTTGTCCCATTAGAAATTTTGTCCAATGAAAAGTTGAGTGAGATTATCATGGTAAGTACATCAAGTCTTTGAGTAAAATTGATTTATGGTTCAAATTTTCAAAATTCCAATTGCTAGCAAAAAGAATATTAAACAAATTGTTAAAAGTTGGTCTGATTTTTTTCAAGTGTAGGTTCAGTAGTGCTGGTGACAGAAGTGTTAACACTGTGTCTTCTATCTGTACACTATATGTACATGTAAGCTAGTGTTAACACTGTGTCTGCTATCTGTACACTACATGTACATGTATGCTAGTGTTAACACTGTGTCTGCTATCTGTACACTATATGTACATGTATGCTAGTGTTAACACTGTGTCTGCTATCTGTACACTATATGTACATGTATGCTAGTGTTAACACTGTGTCTGCTATCTGTACACTATATGTACATGTATGCTAGTGTTAACACTGTGTCTGCTATCTGTACACTATATGTACATGTATGCTAGTGTTAACACTGTGTCTGCTATCTGTACACTATATGTACATGTATGCTAGTGTTAACACTGTGTCTGCTATCTGTACACTATATGTACATGTAAGCTAGTGTTAACACTGTGTCTGCTATCTGTACACTACATGTACATGTATGCTAGTGTTAACACTGTGTCTGCTATCTGTACACTATCTGTACATGTATGCTAGTGTTAACACTGTGTCTGCTATCTGTACACTATATGTACATGTATGCTAGTGTTAACACTGTGTCTGCTATCTGTACACTATATGTACATGTATGCTAGTGTTAACACTGTGTCTGCTATCTGTACACTATATGTACATGTATGCTAGTGTTAACACTGTGTCTGCTATCTGTACACTATCTGTACATGTATGCTAGTGTTAACACTGTGTCTTCTATCTGTACACTATATGTACATGTAAGCTAGTGTTAACACTGTGTCTGCTATCTGTACACTACATGTATACATGTATGTATGCTAGTGTTAACACTGTGTCTGCTATCTGTACACTATCTGTACATGTATGCTAGTGTTAACACTGTGTCTGCTATCTGTACACTATATGTACATGTATGTATGCTAGTGTTAACACTGTGTCTGCTATCTGTACACTATCTGTACATGTATGCTAGTGTTAACACTGTGTCTGCTATCTGTACACTATATGTACATGTATGCTAGTGTTAACACTGTGTCTGCTATCTGTACACTATCTGTACATGTATGCTAGTGTTAACACTGTGTCTGCTATCTGTACACTATATGTACATGTATGCTAGTGTTAACACTGTCTGCTATCTGTACACTATATGTACATGTATGCTAGTGTTAACACTGTCTGCTATCTGTACACTATCTGTACATGTATGCTAGTGTTAACACTGTGTCTGCTATCTGTGCACTATATGTACATGTATGTATGCTAGTGTTAACACTGTGTCTGCTATCTGTACACTATATGTACATGTATGTATGCTAGTGTTAACACTGTGTCTGCTATCTGTACAATATATGTACATGTATGCTAGTGTTAACACTGTGTCTGCTATCTGTACACTATATGTACATGTATGTACATGTATGCTAGTGTCAACACTGTGTCTGCTATCTGTACACTATATGTACATGTATGCTAGTGTTAAAACATACTGGTAATGTACTTCAGAACACTCTGTTCGAAAAGACAACAATATTGTAATTGGTGGTTCTCTTTGTTTCAATTGTGAATGTTGAGTGTTGAGTATTGTTGATAGAATTCAGTTGTATCTCAAGTAATGACATTGCTGTTACAGTATGGTTGATAGAATTCAGTTGTATCTCAAGTTATGATATTGCTGTTACAGTATGGTTGGTAGAATTCAGTTGTATCTCAAGTTATGACATTGCTGTTACAGTATGGTTGGTAGAATTCAGTTGTATCTCAAGTTATGATATTGCTGTTACAGTATGGTTGATAGAATTCAGTTGTATCTCAAGTTATGACTGCTGTTACAGTATTGTTGATAGAATTCAGTTGTATCTCAAGTTATGACATTGCTGTTACAGTATGGTTGATAGAATTCAGTTGTATCTCAAGTTATGACATTGCTGTTACAGTATGGTTGATAGAATTCAGTTGTATATCAAGTTATGACATTGCTGTTACAGTATGGTTGATAGAATTCAGTTGTATCTCAAGTTATGACATTGCTGTTACAGTATGGTTGATAGAATTCAGTTGTATCTCAAGTTATGATATTGCTGTTACAGTATGGTTTGTAGAATTCAGTTGTATCTCAAGTTATGACATTGCTGTTACAGTATGGTTGGTAGAATTCAGTTGTATCTCAAGTTATGATATTGCTGTTACAGTATGGTTGATAGAATTCAGTTGTATCTCAAGTTATGACTGCTGTTACAGTATTGTTGATAGAATTCAGTCAAGTTATGACATTGCTGTTACAGTATGGTTGATAGAATTCAGTTGTATCTCAAGTTATGACATTGCTGTTACAGTATGGTTGGTAGAATTCAGTTGTATCTCAAGTTATGACTTTGCTGTTACAGTATGGTTGATAGAATTCAGTTGTATCTCAAGTTATGACATTGCTGTTACAGTATGGTTGATAAAATTCAGTTGTATCTCAAGTTATGACATTGCTGTTACAGTATGGTTGATAGAATTCAGTTGTATCTCAAGTTATGACATTGCTGTTACAGTATGGTTGATAGAATTCAGTTGTATCTTAAGTTTATAATTTTGTCAATATCTCTTTATAGAATATTGAAGGAGTACATGTACCTCCCAAGATCCTACTGGGTATTGAAAATATATTTATCTCCTGGCTAGAGATCAACACAACTAACAAATTACTAGAACTGAGCTTAGATGAATTGATGGATAATGTTGTCAATCATTTGTACACAAATGAATATGAGATGTTACAACATCGTGATTACATCATAAGGTAAGAAAGTCACATATAATAGAGTTTACACTGTCTGTTGGTCACATCGTAAAGGTCAAAGTGTTCACCAAAAACAAAATTAAAACAATTTTTTTTTTGTACAAAATTACTTTGACATTTTACTTGTTGGACATCAATGTACATTATAAAGTTCAGTAGTGCTATAGTCATTGTCAGTGTCTATGTCTGTCTGTCAGTCAGTTTGTCTGTCTGTCTGTCTGTCTGTCTGTCTGTCATTCTGTCAGACTGTGTGTCTGTCATTCTGTCTGTATGCCTGTGTGTGTGTGTGTTTGTGTGTTTGTATAGTGTGTATGTATGTGTGTGATGCAATCATTTTGCTTTGAACAACAACAGGGATTTATAGCTAAGTGAATAAACAAATGTATGCCAATTTAAATAAGTCTAGCAACAAGCAAATTCCCATAGCAACATCAAAATGATCTGTATATGGTAAAGATAACAACATGGTTGGATAGGCAACTGGATAAACATTTATGAACACCTATACCTAGCATGGCTCACCATGTGGGTAAACATTATTAAAAACTGTACAGTTGTGCTGCAATGCCATTGGTGCTATTTATTTTATAATGGTTGTTTGATATAAGATAGGAATGGTCACACAATTGCAATGTCACACAAGCTCATAAAATTAACACCGTTCCTCGTTTAGGACAACCCCTCCAGTCTCACCTTTGATAAACATCTCAGTGTCTGAAGACTTGTGTTTCCTATCACAGCTATTGTATGTCATAAATGAAGTTTCATGGTTTGCTGTAAACTTTTGTAAATGTGATCTTAAATTTACCTACATGTATATTGTTTGTATTTTCTATTTAATCACAATAAAAATTAAATTTTAATAATTATGAGAAAAATGTCTTACGATGGCCTCTTTATTTTATTTTTTAGATTGAGGGGGGCAACAATAAGACAATTTGAAACATGCAAAGAACAAAGATCTGTACAATGTGATGTGGAAGTACAAGTCAACCATTATCTTTCTGGCATGGGAAAACGTTTTGAGAGTAAAGTGCTAACAACAACAGAGGTATGTTTTCTTTCTTTAAATGAGCCCATATGTACACATGTATACGTATGTATGTACGTACATGCCTGTGTGTGTGTGTGTGTGTGCGTATGTATGTACCGGTACGTACCTACGTACTTACATACATACATACATACATACATACATACATTCATACATTTTGTATGTATATGACCATTGGTGTAACAAAAGTACTTCCCATGGCCAAAGTACCAGATATATATGTAAGCATGTAAGCATTGCTGTAACAGAGGTAATTCATACAGCCATGTACCAGCTATGTAAGCATTGCTGTAACAGAGGTAATTCATACAGCCATGTACCAGCTATGTAAGCATTGCTGTAACAGAGGTATTTCATACAGCCATGTACCAGCTATGTAAGCATTGCTGTAACAGAGGTATTTCATACAGCCATGTACCAGCTATGTAAGTATTGCTGTAACAGAGGTATTTCATACAGCCATGTACCAGCTATGTAAGCATTGTTGTCACAGAGGTATTTCATACAGCTATGTACCAGCTATGTAAGCATTGCTGTAACAGAGGTATTTCATACAGCCATGTACCAGCTATGTAAGCATTGCTGTAACAGAGGTATTTCATACAGCCATGTACCAGCTATGTAAGCATTGCTGTAACAGAGGTATTTCATACAGCCATGTACCAGCTATGTAAGTATTGCTGTAACAGAGGTATTTCATACAGCCATGTACCAGCTATGTAAGCATTGCTGTAACAGAGGTATTTGATACAGCCATGTACCAGCTATGTAAGCATTGCTGTAACAGAGGTATTTCATACAGCCATGTACCAGCTATGTAAGCATTGCTGTAACAGAGGTATTTCATACAGCTATGTACCAGCTATGTAAGTATTGCTGTAACAGAGGTATTTCATACAGCCATGTACCAGCTATGTAAGCATTGCTGTAACAGAGGTATTTTATACAGCCATGTACCAGCTATGTAAGTATTGCTGTAACAGAGGTATTTCATACAGCCATATACCAGCTATGTAAGCATTGCTGTAACAGAGGTAATTCATACAGCCATGTACCAGCTATGTAAGCATTGCTGTAACAGAGGTAATTCATACAGCCATGTACCAGCTATGTAAGCATTGCTGTAACAGAGGTATTTCATACAGCCATGTACCAGCTATGTAAGCATTGCTGTAACAGAGGTATTTCATACAGCCATGTACCAGCTATGTAAGTATTGCTGTAACAGAGGTATTTCATACAGCCATGTACCAGCTATGTAAGCATTGTTGTCACAGAGGTATTTCATACAGCTATGTACCAGCTATGTAAGCATTGCTGTAACAGAGGTATTTCATACAGCCATGTACCAGCTATGTAAGCATTGCTGTAACAGAGGTATTTCATACAGCCATGTACCAGCTATGTAAGCATTGCTGTAATAGAGGTATTTCATACAGCCATGTACCAGCTATGTAAGTATTGCTGTAACAGAGGTATTTCATACAGCCATGTACCAGCTATGTAAGCATTGCTGTAATAGAGGTATTTCATACAGCCATGTACCAGCTATGTAAGTATTGCTGTAACAGAGGTATTTCATACAGCCATGTACCAACTATGTAAGTATTGCTGTAATAGAGGTATTTCATACAGCCACATACAAGTTGTGAACAATGCTGATCAGACATAAAGACAAGTACTGTTACAGGCTTTGATTCCACCATTCAGTTAGTTGTTCAATGTAAATGGATTAGCACAACTGTGTACTAAGTGTACCATACATATTTTCGATACAGGGATATGTGTGAACAGTCTTTGTATAGATTTGCAGATATGAACCATCCATATAATATAGTTTACAGGGATGTTTGTCAAAGCCATGGAGTAGGATCGTGGTATATTAAAACCTGTTATGAGGCTTTGAGTTATTTGTCTGGTACATGTACATGGCTACTTCTCAGTCATCCTAGCACTAATGATGTCAACAGCTTAGTGCAGATTCTGTGAGGTTCTATACATGTATGTATGACCCAATACTTGGTATGATAAGGATATCAACATTGGATTGTTTACAGTTTATAAAACTGATAAAAACCAAATTGGTAAATTGGCTGTAAAAGGGTGATGCTGTCAATTTTGCAAAGTACTTACTGTTGACATGTGGTTTCGATAACAACCAAACATCTGAAGATACGTCATGAGATAGTTATTAGCAGGGAAAAATATTTCCCTTTTATGGCCAAGCATGGATGTACATGTACATTGTAAATTTGTATATCACACAAGAGTATGTCTATGTAATACATCCCATAGTATTGTTAACTATGGATGTATATCACACAAGAGTATGTCTATGTAATACATCCCTTAGTATTGTTAACTATGGATGTATATCACACAAGAGTATGTCTATGTAATACATCCCTTAGTATTGTTAACTATGGATGTATATCACACAAGAGTATGTCTATGTAATACATCCCTTAGTATTGTTAACTATGGATGTACCGGTATATCACACTAGAGTATGTCCATGTAATACATCCCTTAGTATTGTTAACTATGGATGTATATCACACAAGAGTATGTCTATGTAATACATCCCATAGTATTGTTAACTATGGATGTATATCACACTAGAGCGTGTCTATGTAATACACCCCTTAGTATTGTTAACTATGGATGTATATCACACAAGAGTATGTCTATGTAATACATCCCTTAGTATTGTTAACTATGGATGTATATCACACAAGAGTATGTCTATGTAATACATCCCTTAGTATTGTTAACTATGGATGTATATCACACAAGAGTATGTCTATGTAATATACCCCTTAGTGTTGTTAACTATGGATGTATATCACACAAGAGTATGTCTATGTAATACATCCCTTAGTATTGTTAACTATGGATGTATATCACACAAGAGTATGTCTATGTAATACATCCCTTAGTATTGTTAACTATGGATGTATATCACACAAGAGTATGTCTATGTAATACATCCCTTAGTATTGTTAACTATGGATGTATATCACACAAGAGTATGTCTATGTAATACACCCCTTAGTATTGTTAACTATCGATGTATATCACACAAGAGTATGTCTATGTAATACATCCCTTAGTGTTGTTAACTATGGATATATATGTAATACATGTACATACCCATGATACATACCATCAATGTATTTTTATTGAATAAATAAGTGTTCTGATTCTCTTTGACTATTTCAATGTCAGAGAGGATTATCTACATGTATATGTGGTATCTACATGTATTATTACAACAATCTTCTACCAACTGTATCCCTTAGCTTATCTACCTACTAGGATTAAGTTCTCTATTGATGACAGTATAATCTTTCATTCCTTGATGTTTAATATGTAACTTGCAATCCACACTGGGCATGCTCAGATGCAAAGGACTATGGGATTATATGTGGTTATCGTAATACCTTATCTGGAGCTACTGATAAAAACACCTCCCACAATGGTCAGGGTAATTATGAATTGATCATTCGTGGTTGCAAACAATTTATAAACACTGTTTACAATACTAATTGATTAGTATTTATTATCACATTTCCCTTGATGCAAATTCAACATGGCGTGTTTGCAAGTTCCCATTTAGTGTAAATTTCACCCTTGGAGTTTTAAGTAGAGTCTTCAGGATATCAACACTGTGGGATATCTAATCTAGTGACAAGCCAGCCTTGGTCTTATCAAAAATTTGTTTATAATGAAACATCAGGGAGTGAAAGATTACACTGTGATCAATAGAAAAACTTGCTGAAAGTAAATTTTTCAGCACAGCTTGAGACAGGCTAAGAGATGTAGTTGGTAGAAGGTCATTGTAAAATTTGCATTTTGTTGACTCTTTTACTGTTCTCACTTTCAGAATAAAAGGGATCATACTCAAATGGACCGTAGCTACCCACAGATGGTTTATCAATTTATGGCAGCTGCTAAAGATGCTCGTTTTATCACTGATGATTACTATGTCATGTATGGTATCTCATTATGTGGTACAGATGGTATACTTCTATCAAGAGGGCATGTTTGGAAACAGTTGATACAGAGGACAAAGACATGTATTTTAGAGGACCCACCATTTCAAAAATCCCATTTCTTGTATCAATTTGTTGAATTAGGACAAACTATTTATCCGTATGCACACTTTGACATTGTTCCAGTATTAACCGTGTACTTGGCACATAAAGCTGTTCTTTTACTACATAACAATACTCCTTATTAAGACTTTCACATACAAGACATTGTTCCAGTATTGACCTTGTACTTGGCACATAAAGCTGTTCTTTTACTACATAACAATACTCCTTGTTAAGACTTTCACATACAAGACATTGTTCCAGTATTGACCTTGTACTTGGCACATAAAGCTGTTCTTTTACTACATAACAATACTCCTTGTTAAGACTTTCACATACAAGACATTGTTCCAGTATTGACCTTGTACTTGGCACATAAAGCTGTTCTTTTACTACATAACAATACTCCTTGTTAAGACTTTCACATACAAGACATTGTTCCAGTATTGACCTTGTACTTGGCACATAAAGCTGTTCTTTTACTACATAACAATACTCCTTGTTAAGACTTTCACTTACAAAAGACAGATATTGCAAATAGAGCATTCTTGTCTGCTATTGACTTAACTATAGAATTTATAAAATACTTATTTTGTCTGCATTTGTCTGCAGTTAGTTTTCTGTGTTTTTCTATAAAATTAAAGAAATGATGTAAATTTCAAAATTATTGAGTACAGTGTAGGCTTATTTGAGTGAATTGAAACAGAAATGGGGGGGGGGGGGGGGCAGCTAATGCAATGGATGCTGCACAAGGTTAACATATGTAATATATAAAATGCATGTATTTCTGCACATTTAGCACAACTTGAAGTCAGGTTCAGTAAAAATTTTAGCCCCCAATGGGCTCCACCTGAAGGGTGCTATTATGTTTGGCTCCACCTAGAGGGCACTATTATGTTGGGCTCCACCTAGAGGGTGCTATTATGCATGTTGGGCTCCACCTGTAGGGTGTTATTATGTTCAGTGCCATCTGTATGTGCATCCATGCATGCATCCTCATCTCTCTGACATACACCAACTGATTTCAACCAAACCTGACACAATGGTAACATGCTATGTGAGACATTTGTACACCACTTTGTTTTACGGTAGAATTAGTCAAGTTCCAGACAGGGACAGTATTACATATTAAATACTTCATCTTAATCCCAGTCAAGTCAAGGTCCCCAATAATTGCACATAATTCTGTGCCCCTCCCACAGGGTTCATATAAACATGATGGCACCCTTGTGCCCCCACGTGATGTTAGTTTAAATAGACTGGAGGAGGAGTTAAGCATTTGCATATCATTATTACGTTCTAAATTCCTTCGATAGACAAAATATCAAATGTATCAAGTAGTGATGATGACAGCCTGTCAATTTGTGATGGATTATTACTGACATGAATCCTTTGTTCTTCGCTCACCATGACATTCAAACACACTTGACACCTTTCATTGGGACCTTGACTAGACTTGGATTAAGATGATTCTATTTAATTACATAATACTGTCCCTGTCTGGAACTAGTCTACCACAGAATCAAATATTGTCAAATAGATGGTCATATTACACGACAACCGAGCTAGACCATCATGCAATGCTTGCATATACCTTCAGAGGACAACACCTTAAATCCTCATATCTTCCCTATACCACTACATTCTAGTTGCTTTCAATATGGCTGCTAGAATCACTCGTGCTAAGTTCAAAGGGTAAAGGTTAATACGTTAAAAGTTTTGTACAGTGAATAATGTGTGTTGGAATTGTATGCATTGATTGTGGAGAAATGTTTATGCAGAGAATCATATAATGAAAAAAATGATAGCAATGCAGATCAATGCAGGTATTATCCAAGATTTTAATATGCTAATAGTTTCGCTTTTAGCAATTAATGATGGTTATGATGTAATGTGATTTGATTTGAACTTTGACCCCCACAATTGAGAGGTACTTGACCTTTTGTCATAATCAAGTACATGTCATGTATACTATTATTCATCTTATTTGTCGAGTATTTTCCTGTGGAGGTTGTTGCTATCTTAAAGAGACACAGTCTGTAACTTTATGATCTGAGGTGTTTGCATTTATTTCCAAAACAATACATCTAATATTTCAGCTACTGAATCATTTTGAATGACTAACAGTTTATTCAGTTCTCATAAGATTTTTATGTTATGAAAATAACATGATCACATACTATTGTGGTTACTAATAAATCCCAAAACACCCTAGTCAATGTTTTCACGCCTTGTTGTACATAGTCATCAATGTTAAAATTGGTGTGGTCTCTCATTTGTTTCAACATAGGCTGTAGTTTGTGTTTAGTAATGTTAGTTTTTATCCCCAAACATTAATGTTGCATCCTGTGTTAAGTAAATCTCGTCGATAAGAAAAGGAGGTTGTATGGTGACAAATGTTGTTTCTGCAGTCAGAGTATAAGATTGTAATGGACTTAAATTCATATCCCGGCTTGACATTTAAATTCTTTTTACACAAATTTAGAGTTTTTTCACGAAAACTTGGTGTACTGCTCTAAGGATTAATAGTTTGCAATGAGGTATTTTAAGTCTTGTTAGAAAACTTTAGAAAAAACAGTTCTAATGTTTCAAACATTGCACCAACAATTGAACATTTTATCCCGCAATTTAAATGTTATCACGCGAAAATAAAGTTTGGGCCACACGAATAAAAATTTTCGTTTCGCAAATTAATTTTCTGAAGAATTTATTTGTCACAGAAATTGTAGTTCTTTGCTTTGATATTCCTATATTGACCTAAGAAATTAATGTTTTGTCATATGAAATAAAAGTGTTATGCTTTTATTAAATATTTTGCCCTCAAAAATCAATTTATAGCACAAATTTAGTTTTCGTCTGTCACCTGTGGGCCGCCGTAGAATTGGATATGAATTACATAATATTCAAATTACATCGCTGGTCAACTCCAAGATAGTGCACGATACAACTCCTCGACTGAATACACCAGAATACATTAATGGTAAAACTGTCCATGAATTCAGTTGTTATATGGTTTGTGCTAAAATTTTACAGTGTCCTTTGGGGATGACAGTTTCCTGCGCAATTTAGAAATAATCCTTCTGTATTTTATATCACGTGACTTTAATTGGTTTTGTTATGATGAGTATACGGAAAGGAAAGATAATGACACACACACGCACGCATACACAAACACACACAGACACATTCCCTTGTCAATTGACTGTCTTATGATTAAACATACGGTAGACATTGTGCAACGTTGTCGCTAAGCAACGACAAGGTATATAACTGCTCCTGCAATTATACAGTGACATAGAGATCACGTCACAGCCCCCCTTGATAGTCAAATACTTGTGCCCCCTCCCATTTTTATCCACACTCATTGTTCACAACCCTCTCCTATTTCACCCAATTCACCCTTACATGACTGTAATGTACTAGATCACTGTCTTAAAACGACTACTTCTTTACTTAACCAACTTCTCACATATGCAACAACACTCCACATAGACGTTAGGCCTAAAAAAAATTGTGTGGTTCCAATTACGCTCAATTTTAGAATAGGTGGGGTAGGTATATTTTTAAATATACTTTATTATATTTTATTTTTACATGTCTGTCTAGTTCAGGTACTTCTGTTTCCCTTGTTTTCCAAGTTGTCTCTGTTATTGGTTTCTTCCCATCATATGTATAGCCATTGCAGATTGGAAGAATAGTTTTATATTGTCTTTTTAAGTTGATGTCAGTTTCCGCATCAACTATTTCTAGCGAGGCTTCACAATCTTTGCGATTGTATTTTCTTTCTCGAATATGTAAGAAAAAAGTTTAGGGTCGCCTGTGAAAAACTAAGTGGGGTCGGGTAACCGGACCCACATATTGTTTATTAGGCCATACCGGATAACCTGTAAGCTGAAAAGCAACATGTTTTACTATGTTCACTATCTACCGTTACAGACAACAAAAGCAAAGCTACGTTTCACGGCTAGTAACCTGTTTGTCTTTCCATCCAATAGAAAAACACCCCTTTTTCGGGTACACAAATAAACGTTTCAAAAGGAAAACCTAACAACATTACTATCCACAAACCAAAAGAGAAACCACAACAAACTGTCATGTGTTTTCTTTACTCCGCAGACAAGAGACAAAATTTGTCCGAGCTCACGAAACACACTTCACACACATTGACTCGATCCATATGACATATGTTATTAGCTGGGGACAATCAAACAGTTACATGATTGAGTGGACAATTGTTTTATTCCAACATGGACGCATTACTAATACATTCATGATTAAAATGAAAATTGTATTTTTCTTCAACTGTGTATAAGACAAAGTATATTCTTATGGCTATATCTGGAACGCAATTTTTAACTTTTATGTCAAAATCATCGAATAAACAGACAAACAACGCCACATTTCAGGATCACCACTCCAAACAAAATTATCATCGGTTACAAAGAAAGAACATGTGCGTCAACATTTGTGTGTAAACTGTATGTATGTATGTATCTATGTATGTATGTATGTATGTATGTATGTATGTACTGTATGTATGTATGTATGTATGTATGTATGTATGTACTGTATGTATGTATGTATGTATGTATATATGTATGTATGTATGTATGTATGTATGTATGTATGTACTGTATGTATGTATGTATGTATGTATGTATGTATGTATGTATGTATGTATGTATGTGTGTATGTATGTATGTATGTATGTATGTATGTGTGTGTGTATGTATGTACGTACGTACGTACGCGAATAGTTAGCATTGTTCCATATTGAACATGTATTATGTATGCATCTAATTTGTTATTTGAATATAGAAACGGTACCAACTTGCAAGGTAAAACATACATTTATATATGCACACACAAACACGACAGACAGACAGACAGACAGACAGACAGACAGACACACACACACACACACATAAACATATTTTACACCCAATCCGTGAAACTGCCCAATTCATGAAATGTACATGTAACTTTGCCCAGTTCATGGAATGGTCAACCTTATGCAAATGAGAGTATAGATTACGATCTAAAAGAGGCCAAATTAAATTTTTGGGGAAAGAGTTTTGAACTGGGGTGTTGATTATCGAACTCTATTAAAAACACAAGCTACACTGAATTTTAATAAAAGAAGACTTGCGAAGTGACATGTTTGTAAATACATGATAATAAAGTTGTTTGATTCGTATCTTTTTTGTGTGTGTCCTATAAAAGATGCTCATTTCATGTACTAGGCATATCTTACAATATCCACTTCATAACCTAGGCAACACGATTGAGTATTTCATGAACTGAGTAAAGTTACCTACCCATTTCATGAATTGGGCAATTTCTCAGATTGGGTGTAACATATGTTTATAAATGTTTAGACAGACAGACAGACAGACAGACAGACAGACAGACAGACAGACAGACATACATACATACATACATACATACATACATACATACATACATATATACATACATATATACAGACAGACAGACATACATACGGAACGGCTGGGTGGGCAGAGGGGCGGACGGATGGACAGACATACATGATTAAGAAAGAAAGAAAGAAAGAAAGAAAGAAAGAAAGAAAGAAAGAAAGAAAGAAAGAAAGAAAGAAAGAAGCATAAGTGTTGATATTTTTGAGAGGATTGTATCGTTATTATAATGGTTTATTGCCCTGATGTAAACGTCTTCCTTCACTACCCGTTCAAAGTACATAGTTTCAGTATGGTCAATAGAATATCATGGTGATTCAATGCAAGTATGCTGGTAGATTTCTGATGCCCTATAGATTGGTCCTTTATTATACTCAGGTGTTTGTAAGGTCACTTGTTCTGAATAGGGGTCAATATGGTCTGATTCATTTATTATAGATTATTGTCACAGTGTCATTGTGCAGCGTGTCGTCTTTTTTATTTGGGAGTGGAAGGAGGGGGTACACATTTCAATTATATCGATGACATAATAAAAAACCTCCCTCCCCAGATTATTGGGGTAATTATGCAGTGTGGTATATCTATGTGGGAACGTAATGAGGACGTAAACATTTTAATTATACCCATGAAATAATCCAACCTACTCTTCTATAAACCTAAAGAAACATCTATGCACCGAATATTAGATTAATCTTTAGCCAATTTTGCTAGAATTAACATTTTGTGGCAATTTTCCAAAATTTAGGAATCCTGTCCTATCCTGTGTGTAGTAAAGTCCAATAACCAGTAGAACATTGTATAAAGTATTTCCCATTGTAAGATGATAATCTATTATTCAAGTCTATCAGCTGTTACATCCACGTCTTAAAAAAAGTGAACTTTAAGAACAATCAGTATTATATCCAAGTATGTACGATCAACCGTTTAAGAAAATTATATATCTTTTTTTTTCTCTCTCTCATGGCTTCCTTCATTGAATAGAAAATAAAGACAAACCAAAAGATCAAACCAAGCTTTTAGTGGCGAGGATTTCTTGGATGTACAACATCAAACAATAAAACACAATGCAATGGAACTCCGGCAAGAAATCCGTGCCATACATTATTGCTTGAAAGTCTCAAGTTGATCCCCTCTAAGGTACAATTTCAAATGAACATTCCAACCTAGTCAATATATCAGGTATTAATGTATAACAATATAGACAGGAAAGTGTTATCCACAACCATTTTTATTTATAAATCAAGCAAATTCAAACCTTTACAAACCCAAAACTACATAAAACATGAATAAAAAGAGCTTAGAGTTTAAGTATTACAGTATCAATATTTGTTTGAAATCTCCATTACAATAATATCATGTTACCATGGCAACTTGTAATATCTGATCTTAATAAAATTCAACATTGATTAAGTTTTGTCAATGAATAATAACAAAGTAATAACCTAGTTAAGATAAAAATAACAATTGATAAACGTGAAAGTATTACAAATACACATTCATCATTGCTGACAAAGATAACACTGTCACCTAGTTAAGATAAAAATAACAATTGATAAGCGTGAAAGTCTTACAAATACACATTCATCATTGCTGACAAAGATAACACTGTCACCATGAATATTATATTTTCCCATTTTTAAAACTGTAATTTATATTCCATATAAAATGTTCAACTGAGTACTTTGAGGCTTTCTGTTTTAAATGTTGTGATTAAGTATGAAAATACTATAAATTGTTAGTACTAACGACACATAAAATGGAAAATATTGATGAGCTTTGTTAAGACACATTTAGTTAGAATCAACAATTTCATTTCCAATTATGTTATTATGAAAATACTATAAATTGTTAGTACTAACGACACATAAAATGGAAAATATTGATGAGCTTTGTTAAGACACATTTAGTTAGTATCAACAATTTCATTTCCAATTATGTTATTATGAAAATACAATTAATTGTTAATAAAGAAAAATTAAGTACAAACGATACAAAAATAGAAAATGTTGACGAGTATATTAATTACAATTGATATCAACAATTTCATTTCAATTATTTATGTACATTTCTTACTTACAGGAAGTATTTCAATGATATGTAAAACACTTTTCAGTGCAGGTATATGTACCAGGGTTATAATTATAAAACAAATCCATAGACCTATTTATGATCTCATTGGTAATTATTCACTCTTTTGTTTCCACATGATTCCAGGTCTAAATCATTTTTAGTGGAAACCATGGAAAAAACGTTTTTGACCACATTTTGAAATAATATATCAGTTTGATTATGAGTTATCATATTTTGTATGTAGATATAACGATCCCTGTGTGTCTTCTCTAAGACATATATTGTATTCTTTGACATGTATTTCTATTTCTCTCTATGGTTTATTAGGTGAAAATGCATGTATGGAAACGTGACATCCACACCTGTCTAAACCATTGAATATAATCAGATGTCTTCATTGGATGACATCATGAGTATTTGTATTTGTTCTCATATCTTCTACTTACAAAGTGTACTTTGAATTTCTCTGTAAGTATGCAATGCTTTATTTTCATACTTTGTCTTTCCATATCAAAGTATATTCACATGTTGTTATTTTTCTTGGCAAGGTGACACTTCTATGTATTTATTGTAGATATATCCTGCATGATATTTTTTAATTTGGAAATAAACAGAGTTCAATTATTTGACCAATAGAACCTTAACGAACATGTACAGTTTATCCTCTATACAATTTGTGATCTATTTACACATCTGCTCATGTTTTACATTATGTAATTTGCAACATAATCAACACATTGCTATGTTTGCTGTTGTCTAGTTTGCCAATTTTGTAAGGCATTGGTAAGGTTAGCATCATATTGATTGTTCAATCGTTATTGTAAGGCATTGATAAGGTTACCATCATATTGCTTGTTCAATCGTTATT